>NW_025423288.1:427520-521742 GCF_020497125.1 Mauremys mutica
TCACACTGTACCCTGGCCATTGATGAAGCTCCTTTTCAAAGCTTCTCTGATGAGCACCGCTTCCTGGTGTGCTCTTCTAATCTCCCTGGTGTCTGGCTGCGCGTAATCAGCGGCCAGGTGATTTGCCTCAGCCTCCCACCCCGCCATAAAGGTCTCCCCCTTACTCTCACAGAGATTGTGGAGAATACAGCAAGCAGCAATAACATAGGGGACATTGGTTTGGCTGAGGTCTGAGCGAGTCAGTAATGTGCGCCAGCGCGCCTTTAAACGGCCAAATGCACATTCCACCACCATTCTGCACTTGCTCAGCCTGTAATTGAACAGATCCTGACCACTGTCCAGGCTGCCTGTGTATGGCTTCATGAGCCATGGCATCAAGGGGTAGGCTGGGTCCCCCAGGATAACGACAGGCATTTCAACATCCCCAACTGTTATTTTCTGGTCTGGGAAGTAATTCCCTTGCTGCAGCCGTTTAAACAGAGTAGTGCTTCTGAATACGCGAGCGTCATGAACCCTCCCTGGCCATCCCACGTGGATGTTTGTGAAACGTCCCTTGTGATCCACCAGTGCTTGCAGCACCATTGAAAAGTACCCCTTCCGGTTTACGTACTGGGTGCCCTGGTGCTGCGGTGCCAAGATAGGGATATGGGTTCCATCTATCGCCCCCCCACAGTTAGGGAATCCCAGTGCAGCAAAGCCATCCACTATGGCCTGCACGTTTCCCAGAGTCACAACCTTTCGTAGCAGCAGCTTTGTGATTGCTTTGGCTACTTGCATCACAGCAGCCCCCACAGTAGATTTTCCAACTCCAAATTGATTCCCGACTGACCGGTAGCTGTCTGGCGTTGCAAGCTTCCACAGGGCTATCGCCACTCGCTTCTCTACTGTGAGGGCTGCTCTCATCTTGGTATTATGGCGTTTCAGGGCAGGGGCAAGCAAGTCACAAAGTTCCATGAAAGTGCCCTTACGCATGCGAAAGTTTCGCAGCCACTGGGAATCGTCCCACACCTGCAACACAATGCGGTCCCACCAGTCAGTGCTTGTTTCCCGGGCCCAAAATCGGCGTTCAATGGATAGAATCTGCCCCATTACCATCAGGATCTCCAAAGCGCCGGGGCCCACGGTTTGAGAGAATTCTGTGTCTACGTCCTCATCACTGTCATCGCCGCGCTGCCGTATCCGCCTCCTCCTCGACTTGGTTCGAAGCTCCTGGTTCACCATATACTGCACGAGAGTGTGCGAGGCGTTTAAAACATCCACGATTGCGGTATTGAGCTGAGCAGGGTCCATGCTTGCTGTGCTATGGCGTCTGCACAGTTCACCAAGCAAAAAAGGCGCGAAACGCTTGTCTGCTGCTTTCAGGGAGGGAGGGGTGAGGCTGTGCCCAGAACCACCCGCGACAATGATTTTTGCCCCATCAGGCACTGGGATCTAAACCCGGAAATGCCAAGGGGCGGGGGAAGCTGCGGGAACTATGGGATAGCTACGGGATAGCTACCCACAGTGCAACGCTCCAGAAATCGACGCTAGCCTCGGACCGCGGACGCACACCACCGAATTAATGTGCTTAGTGTGGCCGCGCGCACTCGATTTTATAAAATCTGTTTTACAAAACCGGTTTATGCAAATTCGGAATAGTCCCGTAGTGTAGACGTACCCTTAGACATGCATGGCTTAATCTTTGAAACAAGCATATGCTACTGGCAGGATCAACCAGGTAGCCGCGCTCCGGGGAATGGAAGGCGCGGAGGCCCCACCACCGTGGGGTGAGGGACGGGGACCCCCCGCGCCCGGCGGGCCCCCACCGGCCTTCCCCCCGGGAGGGGAAGGAGCGGGGCCCGCAACGCAGCTAGCGCGCAGAGCGCGCGGTGGGACCGACGGGGATGGCGATCCCCCAAAATCGGACCCGGGCCGCCCGACGGATGTCGGGCGGGGACAGAAGGGCGGAGGGCCCTCGGGACCCCGACGAGCCTCCCCCGTCTCCCTGGACGGGGGGACGGGGACGGGGGAAATCGCCACAGGCAGAGCGCTCCGGGAGCCGCCGAGGAAGGACGGCGGAAGGGACGGGGTGAGCCTCCGAAGAGAGCCCCCCGTCCCCCCGCTTACCCAGGCGGCCCGGGAGACACAACGCGGGACGAAAGCCCACCCGCGGGGAGGGGAGCTAGAGACAGGACGAGTCGGGGGGTGGAGGGGCTGTCGAGACGACCCCCCTTCTCCCGGCACCTCCCTCCGATCTCTCTCCCTCCCCGCATTCCACGGTGCTCTGGGTGACACCGAGGAGCGTCCGGCAGCAGGGCTGCTTTTCTGCTTCCCGGTGCTCTGGGCGGCATCGAAGAAGTTGGACGGGAGCCGGGCGGGAGCCGGGCCCCCGCGAGCCCGACCCTTCGCCCCGCTTTTCTTTCCCGGCGGCCCTTCAGTCGATTGACGTGACGGCACGGCTCGGAGGCAGCCGCCGCCACCTTCCGAGGCGACGCGCTAGAGAAGAAGTCGGCGACCCAGACGGGGAGGGCAGCGAGGGGTACTGGGGCTCCAGCGAGAGGGCGGTACGAGGGTCCCCAAGGGAACCGGAGCGCGCCCCTGCTCGCTCTCGCGACCGTGTTTGGCCCCGCCGAGCCTCGCGGCCGTCTGGGTTTTCTTTCGGACCCCTGGGCGGTCTGCCGGAGCCCCTTGACCTCGCACAGCGGAGATCTCGGCCCCCCATATGGGCACGGAAAAGGAGGGACGGGGGGGAGCCGGGTCCGCGCCCGGTCCCCGCCCTCCCACCACCTGGGAGGACGGAAGTCGATGTCGGTCCCTGGGATCGGTGCGTGCAAAAAGGCGAAGGGTCCCGATCCGCCTGAACACCGGACGGCCCCACCGTCGGGGTGCCGGCCCGCGAAGGGCCCTTCCTGTCGCGAACGTCAGGGCCACATCGGTCGGGAGGACGGTGGCCGGTGGGGCGCCGACGCCTGGAGCTCGGGTCCGGCCGCCTGGCCTACGCGGCGGACGTGCCGGGTGGCTTTCAGGGGGGGCCCCCCACGACACTTTGGCAGCGAGCCGGGGAAAGGAGGCCGTCCCGTGGCCGCTTTCCCCCCCCCGGGCGAGGTCGGGTACCAAACTCGGATTGGTCCCCTAGGCTGAGTTCCGGTTCTCAGAGGTTCTGAAAACCCTGTCCTCAAAAATCTCCGTGCACCTTTTTCAAAGGACACGTCGAAAAAGGCCGACCCGGGTACAGCGGGAGGAACTCGACTTTCGCGCCGACCTCCCCGTTCTCTCGTTCGCACGAGGCGGTTTCGGGCGACCCCTTCCGGACTTCCGCGGTACGACCGACCGCCAGGTCAACCACATGCTAGACGATGGGGTTGACCTGCTCTCCGAGGGGGGACTTGGAAATTTTTTCAGCCCGCGTCCCCGGGGGTTGACCTGGTGGACGAGCGGGGACTGCGTTTTTCTTCCCGCTCGGACAAATATCGATCGGCCCGCTTCCTCCGGCTTAACCAGGCGGCCGAGCGGCTCACCGTCCTCGGCCACGGAGAGTGACTCCCTCCCCCCCCCCAAGTCGTTTGGATCGGGCTCGTGGAAGTTTTTTTTTTTTTTTAATTCCCCCCCCCCCCCCAATTTTGCCTAGAGGCTCCGGGGAGTGCTGGAAGGTCACCCCGGTCCCCGGAGGAAAAAAATTATGAAAAAAGGGATCGGGATTTCCAGAGACCGGGTCCCCTCCGCCAAGCAAGCCGCCCAGGGCTCACCCTCCTCGGCCGCGGAGAATGACTTCAAACCCGGTAGTTTGGATCGGGCTCGTGGAAGGTTTTTTTCCAAAATTTGCCCAGAGGCTCTGGGGAGTTCTGCAAGGTCACCCTGGTCCCCGTAGCGGATATTTATTTATTTATTTTTGGAAAAAAGGATCGGGACCTCCGAGACCGGGTCCCCCACCGCCAAGCAAGCCGCCCAGGGCTCACCCTGCTCGGCCGCGGAGAATGACTTTCCCCAGGGTCGTTTGGATCGGGCACGGGGAAGGGTTTTATGTTTCTTTTTTTTTTTTCTTTTCCCCAAAAATGTGCCCGGAGGCTACGAGGAGTGCAGGAAGGTCAGCCTGGTCCCCGGAGGAAAAAAAATTTTTTTTTTAAAAAGGATCGGGACTTCCGAGACCGGGTCCCCGCCGCCAGGCAAGCCGCCCAGGGCTCCACGTCCCCGTCCGGAGCTCTGACGGCCGAAGGGAGAACCGGGTTGACCTGGTGGCGGGGAAGGGACTTTGAAAAATTTTCCCCGGCGAGCCCGGGGGACGACTGTTAAGCCTTCCTCCGGACCATCTGCGGAACGACTGTTAAGCCTCCCTCCCCAACCCCCGGACCTGCTGGGGGTCGACTATTAAGCCGGCCCCGGACCTGCAGGGGGTCGACTATTAAGTCCATCTCGGAGGTCCCGAGGAGGGGTGCTGCGCTGCCCTCGGTGTGGGGGGGACCGCCGGCCCAGAAGGCAAACCGGCCACCAGGTCAACCCGTCGAAACCAATGGGGGTGACCTGGTGCCCAGAAAGCCAACCGGCCGCCAGGTCAACCCGGAGCCCCGGCCACCGAAGGGAGAACCGGCCGCAGTGGTCCCCGGCCAGCAGGTCAACCCGGAGCTCGACGGCCCTAGGGAGAACCGGGTTGACCTGCTGGCCGGCCGCAGCGGTACTCGGCCACCAGGTAAACCCGGAGCTCCGACGCCTGTAGGGAGAACCGGGTTGACCTGCTAGCCGGCCGCAAGTCCTTCTCGTTCATCCATTCATGCGCGTCACTAATTAGATGACGAGGCATTTGGCTATTTATGTACAGGCGTGACTACCTGCCCTTTCCTGGTTACTTTGCGGCCAGTCCGCAGCCATATCCAGTGTTTAATAAAATTCAATTCATGATTTAAAGTAACAATCACCCATTTTCCAAACATTTAATTAAAATATGGTTTTAATTATTTATAAGGACAGATATTAAATAGCACTAAAAATTAAAATTTAATTTCAAGACATGGAAACTAAAATAACTAAAATTTAATTTAAGTTAATTTAATTTCAGCAAGATACACGGAATGGCAACTCTGGGATCTTTACCTGTCACTGAAAACCGCCAACATATCAATTGTAGAATAAAGGACAAGTCTACATATACTTTCTTTAAAATTCTTTCCCCTATCTATTGCAAAACGTAACAACTCATTATTCCCCTCACTCCATTTACCACGCGCTCCCACCACAAACCCAAAGAAGTGGATATTAACTCCCGTCAATTCTTTGATCTTAGTCTCTAAATCAAGATAATAAGTCACCTTCTCCCTATGGGCTTGCTTCAAACTTCCGGCATTATCTTCCCAACACACAGTGACATCGACCACCACTGCCGTATCTCCTTTTGTAAATACGATATCCGGCTTTCTCAATTCTCCCTTCTCATTTCTCAAATGGGGTTCTACAATAGCTTTCCACCCTACCTTTACTACCCTATCTACTAATGCTGAAACCACCCTATTATGTCTTTTAATTCTTATCTCCTTTGTTTTATAGCATTGACCCGAAATATGGGGAATCGTCTCTCTAACTTTACCACACCATCTACAGAGAGCGTTTACTCCTCCTCTTCCTCTCGCTAACGTCTCCCTTGTTGGATATATATTTGCCCTCAATTGAAGTGCAGCAATATATGCAGAGGACTTGATTTTATCCGAGTTCTTAAAAATCGAATTGCTAATTATATCATTCCTAAAATATTTTATGCCAACTCCTTGACATCTGATCCCAGCCCATCTTAAAAACTCCTCCTCTCTCCATTTTCTGGGATGAGGAGTTGCTGCACTAAAGACTATAATTTTATCAACCAAATTTTCACCTGCATATAGATAAGAGATCAATCCATGTGTCCCTAGAAACAATATGTCATCTCCATTTTCGTACTAACATATTTGGGACTTGCACACTAAATTTGGTGAGAGCTAAACCACCATCTCTTACCCTAGAATAAAATAGCCCATCGGTGGTGCATTGTGGTAGATGTAAAATATCTTTAACTATTCTCCTAACTAAAATATCCAAATCATTTAAAATATAAAATGGGGGTTCTATTCAAAGCAAATTATAAAATAACCTCGGTAAAATATAGGTCTGTAAAATCAATAATTTTTGAGCTGGTTTCAACGGAGCCTTATTTAAACTCTCATTCCATTCTATCAATTTCTCCTTAAGTGAGGACCCACCTACACCAATCCATGGATCTATTTGTGCCCCTAAATATTTCTCAAATTCCCCCGGCTGAACATACTCTATCTCCTCACTCCGTATTGTCCATTTACTTTTTGGATTCACTAAATAAGTTTTATATTTAGGTAAAATGTGAAATCCCTTCGTTTTATTCACATTTATCTGAAGATTGGTGCTATTACAGAAACTCTTTAAAATATCCAAATTTTTAACCATCTCTAAATGTGAATTACTTAAAATTGCCACATCATCGGCAAAAGCCAAGGACGTGACACTATTTCCTTGAACATAAAACCCGCTTCCATCTAATTCTAGTTTAGTTAAAAGTGGATCCAAAGCAATATTAAATAAAATCGGGGACAGAGGGTCACCTTGTTTTACCCCTCTCCTAATTAAAATAGACTCCGAATGTTTATCCCCAACCCACACCCTCGTTGTGCAATTATACAAATCTCTAACAATTTCAATAAAACGTTCATCAATAACGTATCTCTTAAGGCTAGCTATTATATGCCCATGGCCTACTGAATCAAATGCTTTAGCTAAGTCTATAAAGACTATAGCTATTTCATCTCCCTTACGCTTAGCTCCTTTGATCAAATTATCCAATATAGCAATATTTTCCTCACAACCCGGTGCAGCTATAAACCCTTTCTGCCTACTACAAATTTTCACTGCATCCGATAATCTTTTTGCTAATATTTTTGTATATAATCTTACCCATACTGATCCAATTGTTAATGGCCTCCAGGAGGTTAATTTCTTCAATTCCTCCTCATCTTGTGTTTTCGGTATTAAAATCGTTCTATTCTCCTTAAAAACAGCTGGGACCTGCCCATTTAAAAACCACATATTGAAAATTTTTGTAATAATTAAGGAGTCTAAATTAAAAATGTCCCTTAAATCACTTACCTTAATTTTATCGGGACCCGGGGCACTATCTTTTTTTATCTCCCTTAAAACATTTCTAACTTCATCCACAGAGATCGGACTCATTAATATATCATTATCCACCCTCTCCATGGATGAAGGCCACCCAACTATATTCCCATGTCTCGCATTACCTAATATATCTATAAAATACTTTTCTATTTCACCAATAGGGATTTCACAATTCACTTTATCTGGTTGTCCCATAATAACTCGAGCTAATCTCCTCCTATCATTAAATAATTGTTGATAAAACTTATATTTTGCTTTTTTAGTTGCATACCTTCTAATAGCACTGGACTGCTTCTTCCTTTCACTACCTACTGCCTTGCGTCTACCTTTTATCCTCGTCTCACCTTGTTTATCTCCTCCAAAATTCTTTCCATCTACTAAGGAGAGACATATATTCTCCAATTCAGTCCATCCAAATATTTTAGTTGAATCCTTCTTAAGTAATTCTTCAATTTCTAACAGCCTATTTATTATATCTTTACCTTCTCTACTTTGCTTTCCACACTTACCAATTAAACCCCTAGAATCCACTTCTGGATTCCTTTTTAATGATAAAATATTTTCTCTCGGAGGAGGAACATCTAAAATACTTTCTATAATCTGTCCTACCTCAGTCACCTGCTCCTGAGCTATTTCTTGCTTCTTCTTAGCTAACTCTCGCCTTTTATCTGCTATTTATTACTTTTTATCTTTAATTCACTTTCTATGCATTTATTTATATTTCTTTTCCCCATATATTTCTTCTCTAATAATACAAGTTGTTCAATTTCATCCTCAGTCCATATACGGACTCGGGATGCACCCTCTTTACTTTTACTCCTAACCCTCTCATTTATCCTTTGTTAATTCCTTATAGCCGGGTGTCGGTGTCTACAATGCTGGCTCAAGCCAGATTTAGTATGGAACGCAAGCCCACAGGCAGAACAGGTATGGCTCTTAGACGGGGTATCCACCTCCCTGGGCCTGCACTTAGGGTAGTGGCAAGCGATATTATGATATAGAGAGGCTTTGCCACACTTCTTACACAACACACGTATGGCCTTACTCCTATGTACTCCGGGGTTCAGCGGGACGAACTTGAAATATGCGCCGACTTCATGGTTCTCTTGGTTGTCCGAGGCGGTTTCGGGTGACCCCTTTGGACATCCACAGGACAACCGCCCACCAGGTCAATCCCATTCTAGCCCATGGGGTTGACCTGCTCTCTGAGAGCAAGGGATTTGGCTATTTCTCACGGGTTCCTTTTTCGAGTTATTCAGAGTGTAAAAACACATCAGGTAGCCCGTCCACTCAGTTTTACCAAATCCAGTGAGCGATCATGAGGTGTTATAATCATCACAAGATTCCCAGGAAAATTAGGGGTGTATATAGCTTGGCTAAGATATAGATTAGAGAAAAAGTATAAAACACAAGGGACAGAACCTCATGGAACAGTAGTTCTATTGTTTCTCCCTAAGCTCTCAAAAATTCTAAGTATATCTAGAGAGTACAATATAATCCTTTTACTAAAAAGTTTGTCATCTAAAGAGACCGGCCAATCTGACATACCTAGAGCTACTAAAACTTTCTCACTGATCTTTGGCCATTTCCCCCTAATACCTAGAGAGAACCCATAATATTCTATTTCCATAGCTCCAGTTAGTTCTCTTATCTGACTTGTTAGATCTTCATAATATTTCACCTTCTCCATAGCAGCGTCTTCAAATACCTTCTCTTTATATTCGAATCGGACGGTGACATCCACGACTAGGGCTTTTTCTCCTTTAACAAAAATAAGGTCAGGTTTTCTCAATTCCTTTCCCATGGTATTCAGATGTGATTCCACATGGATGACCCATTTTAATTTTCGAGCTTCCCGTTTCAGCATACTGCATAATTTATTATGTCTTCTAATACGAGCTTCTTGTACTGCCGGACATTGTCCTAAGATGTGTGATAGAGATTCATATAGCGCAGAACAATGTCTGCATCGCTACCCACAGTGCAACGCTCCAGAAATCGATGCTAGCCTCGGACCGTGGATGCACACCACCGAATTAATGTGCTTAGTATGGCCGCGTGCACTCGATTTTTTATAAACTGTTTTACTAAACCGGTTTATGTAAAATCGGAATAATCCCGTAGTGTAGACATACCCTTGTTTGTCTACCATGTCCTAGATATTCTCTAGTAGGATATACATTAACTTTAAGTTTGAGAGTCAGAAGGTACTGACGTTCTGAGAAACTGCGATGGTATTTCATCCTGACGTTGCTTATTGTATCATTATCAAAATGTTCTATTCCACTTCCTTGACAAGGCAGGTCTTTCCAATGAGTGAAATTGATTTTCCTCCAATTACATGGGGTTGGATATATCTTCCTTGGGGCTGGTTTTTCCCATTCATTGAGACGTTCCAATGTATGCTGAGGCAATCTATAGTCAATGAATACTGGATTGTTATTTTAGGGGTTTTGTCCTCCTTTCCTCCGGCAATCTTCCACAGATTTTGGTACTCTTCTTCGATATTATTTATTAATGTGATATTCTTGATTGTTGTATCATCCGAGTTGGCAATCCTATGCAATCACCATGCTTGGATTGAAGGAATAAGGCTAGCGAGTTGTCACATCTCTTGTTCTGGCATATATAAAACCATTACATGTATCCGCTGGAAGATGAAGCCATTGTTTCACCATGTTTCTAATGTTATTGTCCAATGAAGATAAAGACTTTTTAGTCTCAGTATGATCAGCCATATAGATGATTCTAGGTACTGTGTATACATTTAACATTGTTAACTTCTGAGAGGGCTTTAATGGAGCTTTTTTAAGTCTTTCAAGCCACATGTTGAGTTTTTCAGAAAGTAGAGGATTAGAAAACCCGGTCCATGGGTCAACTTTGAGTCCCAGATATTTTTCAGACTCACCAGGGAGAATCATGTTCAAATTATCTTTGTTTATCTTCCAAGCGTCACAATTGTTAATAGTATGTGAGTCGTGAGTGGGGTTTACAAAAAACCCATAGCACTTGTTAACTTGTATTTTTAGGCCAGTTAATCCACAGAAGGTTTCCAAAATCCCAATGTTTATAGTGATACCTGGGAGGATATAAATAAGCAAGACCAAATAGTCTGCAAAGGCCAAAGATGTTATCTTATTTATCCCAAAGGAGAATCCCATATGAGTCTTCTCTAGCGTTGTAATTAGAGGGTCAAGCGGAAGATTGAACAATAATGGAGAGATGGGATCTCCTTGCTTAACGCCAACTTTTATTGCAATAGATGATAAAGATTCTTTTCCGACTTCAATATAGGTGTGGACATTCTTATAAGAGTCACTGATGATATCCACCATATGCTGGTCCAGGCCCCTTTCTCTCAGTACCCACATGATATGATCATGCAATACTGTGTCAAATACCTTGGCAATATCGACAAATACCACTCCTAATGATTTTTTGCATTTCTTAGCTTGGTTTAGTATTATATGGAGAATTTTAAGATTCTCCAAACAGCCGAACATGGCAATAAATCCCCTTTGTTGTGCGTTCAATGGGCATGCCTTCATAAGTTGATTTGATATTATTCGCGAAATAAGCCGAAGCACAATGGATCCAATAGTCAATGGTCTCCAATTCCACAAGTCTTTTAAGGCTTCAGAATCTGTTGTTTTAGGGATCAACAGCTAACAGCAGTTTTTTATGCCATCGGGAATTATTCCTGTGATCAAGTATTAAATTGTTTCTCCAGTGCACTGCCATCCGGATCTATTAAGAGTTGTGGCAAACTGGGAACGTTCTTAATATTTTCTCTGAATTCTGTGTTGGTGCCTGTAGGAGGGGCTGAGGGGAGCCACACCAGCCCGCCACACGTACTCAGGTCAGGCCCCTTGCTTCGGGGCAGAGACGATAATACCGAGTCAGTTCGGGCTCAGGCCTCCAGCTGCAAGGCTGAGCAACAAAAAGTCAGAGGAGCTCAGGCCCTCTGGTTCAGGGGCTGAGCAGACAGTTTAGTGTATAGGCCCAGGCCCTTACGCCTGAGCGTTGAGGTGAGGGGGAGACTGCCACCTGTGAGAGGGGTGGCAGGGGGGACGCAGGCCCACCCACTCCTCTGCGTGCCAGCCCGGGGCCCTAGCAGCGGCGTGGATCCGCTGCAGTCAGTGGGGATCCTGGCCGCAACACACTGACATAGGCTCAGGTATATCTGCAGCCTGACCGGGGTCGGCTACCCCAGGGTCACTTCCAAACTCCCCCTCATTGGGTACCTGTCTTCCGCCGGCGTTGTCCGGTGGGTCCCAGGCCATGGGTTCCTCAGGATACCGGGCATGGGGAAGTTCAGGCCACTCCTCGGGAGGTCGGATGTGGGGAAGTTCAGGCGGCTCCTCTGGGTGACGACCACGGGGCAGGTCGGGCCAGTGCTCCTCCAGGTACCGAGCACGGGGCAGGCTGGGCTCGGGCACCAGCTTCTGCCCTCTCTGGCAGCCTGCTCCCAACTGAACGCTGAGGCCAGGCTTTTATACTTCCTGTCCCGTCCTCGCTACAGTGCCTCGGTGTCCCCTAGGAAGTTCTTAATATCTAGGTGGTGGACTAAGGTTGTGTGATTGCTGCAGAGCAATGGGCCACTGCACCTAAATGCCTGGCACTCTGTCTCCTAGCAACTGATGGCCTGGGCCCCTTCTCTGCAAAGGTGCCAACTGAAGGTGTTGGAGACAGAGGTCAGGTGACCTCCTGGCCCGGGAAAGGAACTGAGCAGAGGAGGAGGGGCTGGAGCAGAGAAAGCGAGGCATTTTAAAACATTGACAAATCAGATTAAAGAACTGACTGGGGCCAATGAAGTCAAATACTATGGTTTCCCTCTAGGAGCAAGAGGGAAATGGCTGAAGATCAATGCGAAAGTCCTTTCAGCCTGGGCATGCCAGAATACCAACAAGGAAGAACTGCCAGGCTTTTTAGTCAAAGGGCTCTATTGCATTCCCTAGATGTTATTAATACCTTTGTTAGCATGGGAGAGAATAAATAAAACCACTGTTCCATGAAGTTCTGTCCTTCATGTGCAGACTTTCCTTTCTCTTGACCGATCTGTTATTCAAACTATATACCCCCCCACCTTCCATGGGAATCTTGTAAGGATAATAATAATTCATGACCACTCACACTGGACACGGCACCTGTCAGGCTCGGCTAGGCATGAGTGGCCAGTCCCCGATTGTCGCGCAAGAAATTTTTTAAAGTCCCCATTCAGCCACCAGGTCAACCCCAGTCCTGCAGTTTTGGGGGTTGTGGGCCCCCCATGGAGGAGGCTGCACACCTGCTATCCAGGCCGGCCAGGCCAGGCCTCACCTGGGGGGCTGTTAGAGGATTTGGGGTGGCTCTATGGGCCAGCAGCTGGGCATAGATGGTCCTAGCAATTCTGGGCGTGTCCGCTCCAGGGCCAGGGGTGCCTCCTGCAATCTCAGAGGCTGTGAGTCCCTGGTGGAGGAAGCTGGGGGGAGCTGGACACCCACTGCCCAGCTTGCTAGGCCAGGCCTTGCCAGGGTGGCTGCTGGAGGATTTGGGGTGGTTCTGCAAGCCAGTGGCTGGGTGCAGGGGGGAGTCAGAGCAACTGATACTGATCAGATCAAGCAGTTCTGCAGTGCTCCAAGAAGGACAGCGTTTGCTGCGTGGAGCCCCAATGGTCAGCTGGGAAGATGGGATGTGAATACTCCATGCTGAGCAAACAGGAAGGGGAATTTCAAAAATTCCTGGACCTTTAAAGGGAGAAGGGCGGAAGGTGTTTACCTGGCTGCAGGGCAGCGGAGTTGAAACTGCTGACTAGAGGGGTCAGGATAGGCATTGAGAGACGCCTCCCAGAGGCCAACCAGAGCACTAAAATAAAGCACAGTGTCTACACTAGCACTTTGGTGACAAAACTTTTGCATAAAAACCCTTACGACTCTCATCAAAGTGGTTTTATCATGTCACTGAAACTGAGGAGTTCCATCGCCGAAAGCGGCTTTGCACCTCTGTAGACAAGGCTTAGGTGCAGCATGGGAGAATGACATCTGTTATCTGGCCAATAGAAGTCAGAGTTTTACTGCCTTAAAATTTCAGAAAAAAAATTCAGACCCAAGCCATGTGCGGTGGGGAGACTGGTGGGGGTTTCTTTGGTTTTGTTTTCTCATTTTAAATGTCTTTGTTCATTTTGATGGGGAAAATGTTTGTAGAAAGCCAAGAAAAATTAAAAATGTGCACAGGAGTGAGCAAGTTTCTGAGCGCCAGGGTAGGGGTGGAGAGTTACATGCAGGGGGTTTAGGGGATAAACAAGAGGCTTTTGCTGCAGCACAGAGAGAGATTTTGCAGTTTCATTTTTCCCAAGTGACAAGTCCCCCACATTGCCCCCTTGCTGCTGCTGCCCCAGCTCAGACCCCATGGTCACCCCTAGGTGTAGTTCAGTAGGCGCTCAAACCTTATTAGACATCAGAGAATCAACACAGGGAGCGACCCGATGAATGCTGTGAATGCGGAAAAACCTTTGCTCGGCTCTCAATCCTTAGTAATCATCAGAGGATTCACACAAGGGAGAACCCCTATGAATGCTCCGGGTGTGGGAAACAGTTCTGTCAGAGCTCAGCCCTTATTTGTCATCCGAGAAGCTGCATATTGCTAATTCCCACATACTGAACTTTGAGGCACCATTTGTCACTGTGGTCTCTCAACTCCCTCACCTGAGTTGTTTGCTTTTCAATTTTGCAGCTCACCTTTCCTTGGGATGAGTCCCACACTCTTTTTCATCACCTCCTTTGTGCTATGTCATGGAGGTGGGTGTCCCTCCAATAGGAATGTCCATCAGCTCCAGGAAGGGTGAACCAGGAGTGACTTTAACTAGGTACATGAAGGTTAAATGTACCTGGATCTTGACTGCACCAGGATTTGCCATGGAGTTAGCTAGCTTGAGTTCACTATCCTGATATAAAAGCAGAGATAAAAGTGTGGGGGGAAAGGCAGCCTCCAGCTGCTATGATATTCCAGGCAGGACTGAATCTCCATTAGACTAAGCTTAAAGAACGGAATGACCGGAAGTCATTCCCATTTTTGCCCAGGCGCCCCCGGCCGACCTCACCGAGGCCAGCCAGGAGCACTCACAGGATGATGATGATGGATACCAGTCATATTGCACTGTCTGCCATCGGGGAAGGGAAGGGGATGCTGCTGTGTAGCGCTGCAGCACCACGTCTGCCAGCAGCATCCGGTGACATTGAAAAAAGGTGAGAAACGATTTGCCTCTCTTTTCTTTCACGGAAGGGGAGAGGCTGATGACATATACCCTGAACCACGCATGACAAAGTTTTTGACCCTTCAGGCTTCAGGAGCTCAGCCAAGAATGCAAATAGTTTTTGGAGAGTGCGGGAACTGTGGGATAGCTCGAGTCCTCAGTCCCCCCTCCCTCCCTCCATGGGCGGCCATTTGATTCTTTGTCTTTCCGTTATGCTCGTCTCAGTTCCTTAAGTTTCACGCAGCACTGTGTTCAGTCTCTATTGTGGCCTCTGTCTATCATAGCCTTGGAGATTTTTTCAAATGCTTTGGCATTTTGTCTTTTGGAACGGAGTTCTGATAGAATAGATTCATCTCCCCATACAGAGATCAGCTTCAGTATCTCCTGTACGGTCCATGCTGGAGCTCTTGTTTGATTCCGGGACTGCATGGTCATCTGTGCTGATCGGCGCTCCATGCTGGGCAATAGGAAATGAAATTCAAAAGTTCGTGGGGCTTTTCCTGTCTACCTGGCCAGTGCATCCGAGTTCAGATCGCTGTCCAGAGCGGTCACAATGGTGCACTGTAGGATAGCGCCCGGAGGCCAATACTGTCGAATTGCAGCCACACTAACCCTAATTCGAAATGGCAATACCGATTTCAGCGCTACTCCCCTCGCCGGGGAGGAGTACAGATATCGATATTAAGAGCCCTTTATATCGATACAAAGGGCTTCGTTGTGTGGATGGGTGCAGGGTTAATGCGATTTAACGCTGCTAAATTCGATATAAACTCGTAGGGTAGACCAGGCCCCACACTCAACACACGTGTTATTTCTCTCTCCCCTGGGGATTCTCTGCTGGGCCGTGGTTTCCTTGAGAAGTCTGTGAGTTCTCCGATAATAAACAGAATAACCAACCTTCTGCATTGCCTGGTTTCCCTGCCACCTCTCTGGAATGTGCTGACTCTCACAGGCTTTTCCCTGATCACAACTCCTGGACACACTCCCTTTGCATCTTTGCAATAGTGTGCCATGAGGTTCCACTTCCTCATCATCTTCCTGCTGAGAATTCTGCTCCATGGTCTCACTCACCAGCCCAGCACCTGCTGGGACACAGAAAGAAAAACCATCACAAACAGGAATAGAAAAGGGGAAAACAAACTGGAAGAACAGCTGGAGATGAAAAAAAATCAGGGACTGAAGTTCCCCAAACTCTTCCCCAAAGGGGAGAGAGGAAGAGATGAATTCTTCAGCCAGTTGCCACCCAAATACTCAGGCAGAACGAAGTGCAGGGAGGGAGCTAC
Organism: Mauremys mutica; assembly: GCF_020497125.1. Classification (NCBI taxonomy): domain Eukaryota; kingdom Metazoa; phylum Chordata; order Testudines; family Geoemydidae; genus Mauremys; species Mauremys mutica. The sequence continues at coordinate 443,181 of NW_025423288.1, forward strand.
TGCCAGGAGTTAGTCAGAATGAATAGGAAGTAGGGCTGTCAATTCATTGCAGTTAAACCAACCTGAGAAGGAGCCAGAATTTACCAATGTACATTGCCAAAGAGCCACAGCAATACATCAGCAGCACCCCCATAAGCTTCCTCCCCCAAGCTCCCAGCACCTCCCACCAACGGATCAGTGCCTCCCCCTCCCTCCCCACACCTCCCAATCAGCTTTTTTTGTGGCATGCAGGAGGCTCTGGGGGGGGAGGGGGAGGAGAAAGGGCACGGCAGGCTCAGGGAAGGGGGCAGGAAGGAGTGGAGTGGGGGCAGGGCCTGTAGCAGAGCCAGGGGTTGAGCAGTGAGCAACCCCCAGCACATTGGAAAGTTGGCACCTGTAGCTCCAGCCCCAGAGTCGGTGCCAAGACAAGGAGCCACATAGTAACTTCTGAAGAGCCACATGTGGCTCCGGAGCCACAGGTTGGCCACCCCTGGTCTAGATAATACTTAGTCCTGCCATGAGTGCAGGGGACTGGACTAGGTGACCTCTCTAGGTCCCTTCCAGTCCTACGATTCTATAAACTACATTAAAACACAGTTAAGGTGGCCTAGTGCTGCCTCTGCCCTTCCAGTATGTGGAGAGTGGCGAAAGTTAAACATCTGAGAACCAGGAAATGAAGAACTACCCACCACACCTGCAAAAGGAAGCTTACGCCCTAACCTTGGGGCTAGCAAATGTCACTGGGAATAGGTCAGTAAGGGTCGAGCAACGGTTTACCAACCAACCAGGGAAAATTTGGCACTTGCATCTCTTCAAGTCTGCAACTCAGCACTGGATGCCTGCGTGGAAGATATTTTCATCAAAACACAAGCTATTCAGCTCACTACAATGGTAACTGGATGAAAGTGTATGGCTCCTACTATATGGAAGGTCGGACTAGATGACCTAATAGTATCTCCTGACCTTAAAATGTACTGATCAATGATCAATAGAAGGAAGACTAAGAACATGCCATTATTTGTGTTGTGTCAGCTGTAGCTTTACATGAACAGCGGAGGGAACAGTTGGAGTAGCTTGGCAGAGCCGGGACTGTGAGAAGAAGAGAGGTGTGTGTGAATCTCCAAAGAACAGGTATTCCTCACGTCAGTGCTAAGTGTTGTAGGTTGTGTCATTGACACAACCTACAAGGTGTGTTCTTGTCACGAGGGTTGTCAGCATTCTGGTGGTATATGTGCTAATGGCCTCCAATGCTCAATGGGGGTAAGTGAAGGAATCCTGAGCGCGAGGGTAGAGGGGTGGTGACATTAGGAAAGTCTGAGATGGATAGTGAGCAGCAGACTCAGTGTTTGAGTGCAGGCCAAGCGTAGGTAGCTTCTGTTCCCTGCACTGGACCTAACCAAGTTTTGCCTTAGCAAAGAGAAGGCGTTGGGCTTTGTGTTATCCTGCTCCTGAGCTCTGCCCCAAAGTGTTGTGTGGCAGGCGGGGCAAAGTGCCAGTATGTGTCATTGGCCTGTTGGAGTGTTGCTGAAACAGGGCAGAGTAGAGGTCGCATTGTGGGGTCTTGTGAACCTCAACTCTTCTTTCCCCTTCTAATAACTGAGGGGATGGGAATCCTTACCCAGCGAGGTCACGTTCTCATAGTTCTCCTGCACGTCTCTGTGGAGGGCTCTCTGAGCGGGGTCCAGCAGAGCCCACTCTTCTTCGGTGAAATACACAGCCCCCTCCTCGCAGGCCATTGGCCCCTGAAAGAGCAAGTGCCCCTCACTCAGTACCTGCTGCCTACCGACAACCCCACTGCTCACAGGGGAGGGGCCAATCACTTGGAAGCTGTGGGAGGCAGGCAGGCAGCATAGTTCCACCCACACCCCCATCACAGGACAGCAGCCAGGAAGCATCAAGGGGAGGCAGGGGCGGCTCTAGAAAATAGGCTGCCCCAAGCAGCGCGGTGCGCTGCGCCGCCCTTCCCCGGTCCCGCGGCGGGTCCCCTCTTCCCGCGGCTCCGGCTGAGCTCCCGCAGGCATGCCTGCGGCAGGTCCACCGGAGCCAAATGCCGCCCCCCAGGGGAAGGGCCGCCCCACGCGCCTGCTTGGTGCGCTGGGGTCTAGAGCCGCCCCTGAAGGGAGGGGAGACAAAGAGCACCCCCACTCCTCCCAGCAGAGAGAGGGGGCAGGAGTCTTCCCATTCCTCACTCACCTACTAGCCAGAGGCTGGGACAGGAGATGGAGCCCGCAGCAGGGTCCAGGGACAGCTCCCTGGTGTGAATGGCAACACCCTCCTCATTGCCAGCAGCCAGATGGGAGGGGATGACGTGTCTCCCCTGGGCCTCACTGGTGGGTGCCCCTTTAGATCACACCGGTACCTCTGGCTAGTAGGTTCAGGCTCCCGTACTGAAGTCTGGTAAGTTTCCCTAGCCCCATACGGGGGGGGGGGGTGTTTCCTGCTTGACTAATTAGGGAATTCCCACCCACAAACCATAGGGGGCTGGTGCTGGGATCTAGGCACCACAGTAAACAAATCTCGGCAGATTTATCACACCCTGTCCCCCTCCCTTCCTCCACCTTGTGGCTTTCCTACCCCCTCCCGCTTCCAGACCAGCCCCCTCGGACGTGCCCACTGTGATGTTACTGACATGAACTGTGACCGTATAGATCACCGCTGCAACCAGGGGCCTATGGCTGCACCAGGTCTTGTACAGGGGAGGTCCAGTGGGGTGTCTACGGAAAGGTTGTAGTTTGCTGGTTATGACTATGCTGCCTGTATGTGTGTATCATTTTTGTATTTGAAGTTATGAATATTGGCCATGCACTTGTATCTCAATGTGTTTCATCCTAAGTAGCCTCAGTGAAGCATTTGGTCAGTTTCTTGAGAACGGGCACTCAGGCCTTGACTACACTTGCGAGTTATAGTGCAATAAAGCCGCCCACAGCGCTGTAACTCACTCTCCGTCCACACTGGCAAGGCACATGCAGCGCTGCATCTCCGTGGCTACAGCGCTGCAGGTACTCCGCCTCCCCGAGAGGAATAACAGCTGCTGCAGAGTGGCTGAGACGCTCCCGCTCCAGTGTAAACGGGGAGTAACCTTATTACGCAGTGATTGACCTCCAGAAACTCCCCATAATCCTTTTAAGTGAAGGTTCCTCTCCTTGTTTTGTTGTGATGCCTCTCTTTGTTTTGTTGTGAACTCCGGGCTCAGGGAGCTGCTTGTCAAAAAACCAAACACAGCTCCTGTTTGCTGTGAATGAGTAGAGGGAGGCAGGGGGGCTCCCTTTGGAACGCCGACAACTAATGTTTGCTTGAAGAGAGAGGCAGCGCGGGGGAGGAGGGATGGGGGTTGGAGGGAAGCTGCTTATCTGGTTTGTGAGAAAAAAACCAAACAGCTGCTGTTTGCTTTCAGTGAGAGAGGGGTGGAGGAGGGAGGGGGTCGGAACTTGCAAGGCAGGGTGCTGACACTCTCAGCAGTCCAAAACCCCACTCTCTCTCTCCCGCCACGCTCCCTGTCACACTCCACCCACCCCCCTTTTGAAAAGCATGTTGCAGCCACTTGAATGCTGGGATAGCTGCCCATAATGCACCACTCCCAATGCCGCTGCAAATGTGGCCACACCAGTGCGCTGTCAGTATGGACAGACTGCAGCGCTTTCCCTACTCAGCTGTACGAAGGCAGGTTTAACTCCCAGCGCTGTACAGCTGCAAGTGTAGCCATACCCTGAGTGTCTGTGTGATAAGTAACCCTGGCCCAGCAGCCCTGACTCCAGCAGCCTGCCTCTCATACCCCAAGCACATTCTGGTTTGGGAGGGAGTAGGCTCAGTGTTTGAAGAGAAGGGCAGGGGTAGGAACCTTCTGTTCATTATGCCGGACCTAACCCCCAGTTTCACTTGAGCAAACACGAGCTATTTGACACTGTGCAATACTGCTCCTGTGCTCTGTTCCCAAAGTGTTCTGGAGCAGGGGTGGGGAGGGTCCTCTGTGTCACTGGCATATTGGGGTGATGCTGAAACAGGACAGAGTGGAGGTAGCATTGTGGGCCTGGCATGAACCTTATCTCTTAACTTCCCCTACCAAGAAGGGAGGAGATTGGAATCCTTACCCAGCGAGGTCACGTTCTCATAGTTCTCCTGCATGACATCTCTGCAGAGGGCTCTCTGAGCAGGGTCCAGCAGAGCCCACTCTTCCCTGGTGAAATACACAGCCAGCTCCTCGAAGGTCACCGGCCCCTGAAAGAGCAAGAGTCCAACACTCAGTACCTGCTGCCCCACTCACAGCCCCACTGTTCATGGGGCAGAGGAGCCCATCAAAGGGAAGCTCTGGGTGGATCGCAGTCAGAGTCCAACTCCCACCCTGCTCAGAGCATCCAGGAAACACCAGGGTGAGGGGATGAAGAGAGCCCCTTGTCTCTCCCAGCAGATCCATCACACCCCTACTAGCCACTGACCGATAGAGGAGATGGACCTCCTAGCCGGGTCCAAGGAGAGCTCCCTGGTAGGAAGCCCAACACCCTCCCCATTGTGAGGAGCTGGATATGAAGGGAGGGGAATCTACCCTACGCCTGACTGGTGGGTGCCCCCTTCATATCTCACAGCAGCCGCTGGTTAGTCGGGTCAGGCTCCAGCACTGGGAGTCTGGTCAGTTTTCCTAGCTCCGTGTAGGTGGATTATTTTCTGTTTCACCAATTAGGGCATTTCCACCTCCAAACCTTATGGGTCTGTTCCTAGAATCTAGGCTCCTTATTAAACAACTCCCAGCAGGTTTGCCACACTCTGTCCTCCTCCCTTTCCCACCTTATGCATTTCCTGCCCCGCTCCAACCTCCAAACCAGACTGTGCAAACCTTCCCATCTCCGCTGTATTTGCTGTCCCTCTCCCCCCTGCAGGAACCCACCAGCAACCCCCCGACAATCCCTACCTCAACAGGCTCCTCTGCAGCCATTTCTCTCCCCTGTCCCATGGCAGGATGGGATGAGCTGAAGTGAAACATGGACATCATTCTGCAGCCTGGGAGGGTGAGAAGGGCAGTTGTGGGGGTTACAGAACAGGTTTCAGTTAATTTCACATCACGATTCCCCCAGGCCCTTTCCCTGCAGACAGACATCCTAGATTCTGCCATGCTGGGAAATGCTCAATCTCTTTATTACAGTGTAGACCTGGCCCCTCCTGCCAGGCTAAGCCCACACAGACATTTTTAACCTCCCTTCTCCGTCCCTCCATCCCGTAACAAAGTCTCTGAACACAAGGCTAGAAAAGAGCAGAACCCAAGGAGTCACTGTGGGGGATTCCCTCGGACACTGACCCCACAGCAGCCACACCCCAGCAGGAGAGATATGGAGTCAGGAACTGGTTTTTCCTCTGTCTGATCCTCATCTTTTCAACAGGAAAGTGACTCTACCCAGGGTGCAGTAATACATCTGTCTGGGCAGATAACAGATCTGGAAAACTCTCTCCAAACTCTCCTCTCCCACGGCCTCTTTCAGGCTCTCTTTCTCCTTCTCTCTCCTTTTCCCTGTTCCCTCTCCCTGCCCATCGGATAGGAAAGTCCCATTCCTGGGTAGTTTGCTCCCCCATGGCTGGATTTGCTCCTGCAATTGCTAACGGGAGAAGAAAGGACCCGGGGAAGGGGGGGGCTATTTGTGTAGAGTCATTTTAAGGCCAGACCCCAGCATTTTCCCTTCGTTTCCTTCAGTTACTTGGAATGTTTGCCTGAGAACTTAGTACTAACAGGGCTACCCTAGGGGGGCTGGTACTAGCTGGAGAAAGTCATCCCCTGGGCCAGGCAGAGAAGCAGCTTTAATTAAGGGCACATCCCAGCACAGAACCCCGCTGGGGGAGCAGCAGCAGCTAAGCCGGGTCTCCCAGATCACAATGGAGGCTGCAGCGACTGCCCCAGGAAGCTGAACCCCAATATCCTGAGCAGAGAGGGACAGAGCGTTTGAGCAGCTTCCCTCCTTTAGCTCTCTGGGGAGAGCAGCTAATCAGAGCCCCTCCTCACAGGGAGAATTGCTGATCTCATTTGCCCCACTGTCCATCCAGAGTCACTCCTTGTCTTTCCATGCAGTGACTCTGGATTAACAATGGTCTCAATGAAACCAGATTTCAGGAAGAAGGAGTCCAGAACGCTGTGGAAGAGACCATTCTGTGGCATTTCTAGCCCCCTTCTCACCTGCCTCACCCCCCAGATCTAGGGCAAGGACTGGGGGCACCAATTTTCCAAACGGAACTGAAGTTCCTGCAGTTTTCAAAAGAGGAAAAAAGCAAAATCTGTGATTTCACACTAACAGTGTCTGATAAGTGGATAGAAAGTTATCACAGTGATGGGGCATGTGGCTGGAGAATGCCGGGCAGTGCCTGGAGCCAGGGCTCTGGCACAAGTTGATCAGAGAGAAGGATCATGGTTAATAGCAGTTCCCAGAGCCCCCAGCCAGGGGCTCCAGCCAGACCCCAAACAGGGTCCCACCTGGGATGCATCCCCCCCCCCCCCCGAGTCCCTTGCCAGGGGCCCCAGATACCCCTCAAAGCCCCATCGGGCAGGGAATCCCCACCAGACCATGGCTGCCAGGTTGGGAATCCCAAAGGGTTCCCCCCACTAACAGCCCCCAGCAGCCAGGGACACCCCCCGCCTCCAAGGGAACCCTCCACTGGGAACTCAGTCCCTCACTGTCTGCCTAGGAGCAACCCCCTGCCCCCAAGCAGGATCTGCCCTGCCATTTGTCTGGGACCCCCTGATGCTTTACAGTGGGACCCCTCACTCTGCTTGCCTAGCATCCCCTGACCTAGTGCCAGGGATCCCCCCCCACCCCCAGCTCTGTCCCCTGAGCATGGCAACGATCCCAGGAGCCAGCGGGGGAAGCCCAGACAGAGCCCCTGGCACAGCATCAGGCTCCCTCTAACCCCCTGTCCCGCCTCCCCAAGAGACGCCCACCTCTGCTGTTCTGCAGCCAACAGGCTCCCAGCGATACCCACCTCCAGGACCCACAGCCTCAGGGCTGGGCACTTCAGAACCACCCCCCGAAACCCCAAACCTCCAGAACCCCCCAACCTGACTAGGGTACCCCCTGCCCAGCCACCCAGAGGCCTCCCCCTCCCACAATGCCCCTTCAGCTCCAGCTGCAATCTCCCCACACAGACACCCCACCCCCTACCCCAGCAACAGTGTTACCTCACTGTGTCTGCTAAGTGGATAGAAAGTTATCACTGCCCCCCCCCGCTGGCCAGTCACCCGGGCAGAGGGATCCCTGGGGGGTGCTGCTTTAACAGGAGAATGGAAGGCCTGGAGAACAAGAAAGGCAAGTAATGTCCATGGCCAGTCACTAGCAAATAGTGGCCACCATGGATCCACCCCAGAGGTGGCTACAGCTTAGCACTGCGGGAATCAACCCCTCCCAGAAACCATTTGCCATGGGGAGCCGAGAGAGCGGATCATGGGGGGGGGGGGCGAATCTCCCCGAATGTTACAGCCCGAGCGAGACCCCGAGAGAGAAACGGGGCAGAACCGGAGAGACTCTGTACCGGGGGCGAGAGGCGCCAACAGGGACAGGAGCCAATTAACTCCCCGCCACTTCCCCCCCCCGGGAATTTTCTGGCTGCCCAGAGAGAGTTCAAACCCCCCCCCACCGCGTCCCACCGACCTTCCCCCCCCCGCAACTCCGGCTTCTCCTCCCCCGCCCGACACCCCCCCGGGCTGCTGCGGCTCCTGGGGCCAGGGCGGCTCCGAGGCTTCTCCCGGGTTCCCCGGGGCAGAGTCACGTGCCCGCCCCGCCCCCCCCCCGAGGTCTCTCACTCACCGGCTCACACGGAGGCGGCAGCAGCAGCAGCTTTGTTCTCCCGCCCCCAGCGGGGCTCGCACGGAGCATGCGCAGTTCCAGCTGCTGACCCCTCCCTCACCCGGGCTGGAGAAGGCGGACGCGCTCCCGGGGCAGGCTGGGAGATGTAGTTCCGGACTCTCGCTGAAGCGGAAGTGACGTCAGCGAGGGAGGCGGAGCCGGAGGGCGAATGCGGGCGGGGCGCTGCGGTTCTGCCTGGCTCGTGCGGGGCCGTTGGAGCCTCTCCCGGGCCGGAGAAGGTTTGTGCCGCTGGGGCTCTGGGCATGCGCAGATCGCGGTGGGAGACCTTCATTAACCCCCCCGTGCCCGGCCCGGGCCCCGCCCCCGCTGCGGAGCTGCAGCCTCCAGGTCCCGGCGCGAGCCCGGGGGCGGGGGGTGAGACCGGGCGGGAGGGTCCCGGGGGGGCTGGGAAATGGGCGGGGGGGAAGTGTCGGTGCAGCCCGGACATGGCCGGGGGGGGGGAGGAGCCGGTGACCCCCGAGGAGCGGGGAGAGAAAGGGGGGGGCTGAGATCCCCTCGGATTTACCGCTGCCCCCCCCGTGGGGACCCCCCCGCCCTGCCCCCTTTCTCCCTAGAGAGCCACGAGCAGCCCCCAGGGTGACCCCCCCTCCCCCAACCCCTGAGAAGTTCCCTGTCTCCCCCCCCCCGACTGTGCCCCATTTTCTCTCCCCTTCGCCAGTGTCCAGCTCTCCCTGGGGCTGGTGGGGGCCTTGGGGGTGTCTGGGGCCCCTGGCCAGGGACTCTGGGGACTGGGGGCCAGGGAAGATCTGGCAAGACCCTGGCTGGGGCTGTGGGGGTGTCTGGGGCCCCGGCTGTGGGGTCTGGGGACTGGGGGGTGTCTGGGGGCTGCTACTAACCCTGATCCTGCACCCGGATCAGTTTGTGCCACAATCCTGGCTCCAAGCGCGGCCAGGCAGCCCCCAGCCAGGCCCACTCACCCTGATAACTTTCTATCCACTTATCAAACACTGTCAAGCGAAATCACAGATTTTGCTTTTTTCTGCTCTTGAAAACTGCAGGAACTTCTAATCCCGTAGGGAATATTCATCTCCCAGTCCTTGTCCTAGATCGGGCATGTGAGGCAGGTGGGAAGGGGGCTAGAAATGCCACACAATGGTCTCTTCCACAGCGTTCTGGACTCCTTCTTTCTGAAATCTGGTTTCATTGAGACCATTGTTAATCCAGACTCACTGCATGGAAAGACAAGGAGTGACTCCAAATGGACAGTGGGGCAAATGAGATCAGCAGTTCTCCCTGTGAGGAGGGGCTTTCATTAGCTGCTCTCCCCAGAGAGCTAAAGGAGGGAAGCTGCTCAAACGCTCTGTCCCTCTCTGCCCGGGATATTGGGGTTCAGCTTCCTGGGGCAGTCGCTGCAGCCTCCATTGTGATCTGGGAGACCAGGCTTAGCAGCTGCTGCTCCCCCAGCGGGGCTCTGTGCTGGGATGTGCCCTTAATTAAAGCTGCTTCTCTGCCCTGCCCAGGGGATGACTTTCTCCAGCTGCTACTAACCCCTTGGGGCAGCCCTGGGCTCTGTTAATACAAATTCTACCAGACTCCAGGTAACAGACAGACCTCAGGGAAAGTGCTGGGGACTGGCAAGAAGGTGACTCTGCACAAACAGCCCCTCGTCATTTCTTCCCATTAGCAATTGCCAGAAGCAAATCCAGCCATGGGAGAGCAAAGCCCCCAGGAATGGGACTGTCCCAGCCAGAGGGGCAGGGAGAGAGGACAGGGGAAGGAGAGACTGAAAGGGGCAGTGGGAGAAATGAGTGGGGGGAGAGATTTCCAGCTCTCTAGTCCACCCAGACACATGTATTGCAGCATCCCTGGGCAGAACCACTTTCCAGTGATCAAGAAAAGAATCAGACAGAGGAAAAAAGCTGGTTCTTGACTCCATATTCCCCCTGCTGGGGTGTGACTGCCGGGGGGTCAGTGTCCGAGGGAATCCCCCACAGTGACTCCTTTGGTTCTGCTCTTTTCTAGCCTTGTGTTCAGAGACTTAGTTATGAGATTGGGGGAGGGAGAAGGAAGGTTAAAAATCTCTCTGTGGGCTTAGCCTGGCAGGAGGGGCCAGCTCCACACTGTAATAAAGAGATTGAGCATTTTCCCAGGATGGCAGAATCTAGGATGTCTGTCTGCAGGGAAAGGGCCTGGGGGAATCGTCCTGTGACATTAACTAAAGCCTGTTCTGTAACCCCCACAACTGCCCTTCTCACCCTCCCAGGCTGCAGAATGACGTCCATGTTTCACTCCAGCTCATCCCATCCTGCCATGGGACAGGGGAGAGAAATGGCTGCAGAGGAGGCTGTTCAGGTAGGGATTATCGGGGGGTTACTGGTGGGTTCCTGCAGGAGGGAGAGGGACAGCAAATACACCGGAGATGGGAAGATTTGCACAGTCTGGTTTGGAGCGGGGCAGGAAATGCACAAGGTGGGGAAGGGAGGAGGACAGCTTGTGACATTCCTGCTGGGGGGAGTTTAATAAATGGCCCAGATTCTAGTAACAGACCCATGAGATTAGGAGGTGGAAATACCCTAATTTGTGAAACAGAAAATAACCCTCCTACATGGGGCTAGGAAAACTGACCAGACTCCCAGTGCTGGAGCCTGACCTGACTAACCAGCGGCTGCTGTGAGATATGAAGGGGGCACCCATCAGTGAGGTTTAGGGGAGATTCCCCTCCCTTCATATCCAGCTCCTCACAATGAGGAGGGTGTTGGGCTTCCTACGAGGGAGCTCTCCCTGGTCCCTGCTAGGGGCTCCCTCTCCTCTATCAGTCTGTGGCTAGTAGGCGTGTGATGGATCTGCTGGGAGAGACAAGGGGCTCTGTATTCATCCCCTTAACCTGGTGTTTCCAGGATGCTCTGAGTGGGGTGGAGGTGGGACTCTGACTGTGATCCACCCAGAGCTTGCATTTGATTGGCTTCTCTCCCCCACAAATAGTGGGAGTGGGGCATCAGGTACTGAGTGTTAGACCCTTGCTCTTTCAGGGGCCAGTGACCTTCGAGGAGGTGGTTGTGTATTTCTCCAGGGAAGAGTGGGCTCTGCTGGACCCTGCTCAGAGAGCCCTCTACAGAGACGTCATGCAGGAGAACTATGAGAATGTGACCTTGCTGGGTAAGGATTCCTGTCCCCTCAGTTCTTGGAAGGGGAAATGAAGAGATACAGTTCATGCCAGCCCCACAATGCTACCTCTGCTCTGCCCTGTCTCTGCATCACCCCAATATGCCAGGGACCCACACACTGCCACAGACGCTCCCCTACTGCAGAACACAGGAACAGTATTGCACAGTGTCAAATATCTCCTGTTTGCACAAGTAAACTTCTTTGAGATGCGGCGACCACATCTGCACGCAGTGTTATGCTCCTACAAAGCACACGGGATCTTTATAGAGGAAGGTAAATACACAGCATTTATTGAGAATACAACAGTTAGCATATGCTTCTCTCTCCCCCCCACCCTATATCTCCCCCCGTCCTGCCAGTGATGTTCATAGTTACCAGTTTGTTGTAGCTCGAGTCAATCTAATGGCCAGTTAGATTCAGCACGATTGTGGGGCTGGGCTCTTGTCGGTCGCGGTCCAATGCCCCTGGAGTGTGGCATGACAAACCCAAAGTCCCATGACCAAGCACCCTGGATCTTATAGTTTTTTTTCCCTTTGTTGAAGTCTATGGATTTTGCTGTATCAGTTTGTGATCGGTTACTTCTTAACTGGTGTAAACATTCCAGTGCACCTCCGAGAGGGTCAGCCTATCCTTTGCTCTGATTTAATCAATTGTCCTCAGGGGTGCCAGCCTTTACCTCAGGGTCATCAATCTGCCCTTCGTTATGGATGCACGTTGATGATTCTTTGATGTCCTTTAAGTCTCTTGACTCCTTCTTCCTTGACTCTGGCTATAACAATGGCCTTTACACCTTCTCTTTTCCTGATGCATACATCCTCATTCACACAAACCCACTGAGAATACAAACAGTAGTATTTTATATCGAGCAAAAAGGCATTGCAAATGAAACCTTGCCTTCAGTGTTTCTCTAATCTACTTAACATAGACACAATAGAGAATCCTATCTCTTACTTACTTAACCTTAAAACAAAGACATGTATATTTAACTAGAGTGCCTAATTTGTAATACATAGAGGAAACCATAGTAGACAGTGTAACTTATCCTAAAACAAAAGGTGACCATAATCAGTCAGAAGGATTGTTCTGGTCTGTCATTCCTTTCTGCTATTCAAACAGGGTGGCTGACAGGATGAAATCAAATCGTACATTAAATTCTCCCAGTATATTATAAAATCCAGCTCCTACAGCCGTATTCGAGATGTGGGTGCACCATAGATTTGTATACAGGCAATATGATATTTTCTGTCTTTTCTATCCCTTGCTTAATGATTCCCAACATTCCGTTCGCTTTTTGACTGCTGCTGCACATTGAGTGGATGTTTTAAGAGAACTATCCGTGACGCCAAGTTCTCTCTCTTGAGTGGAAACAGCTAATTTAGACCTCATCATTTTATATGTCTAGTTGGGATTATGTTTTCCAATGGGCTGCACTATGTGCTATCCTGACATCTAGTACTGCTGAGATCCTGCATTCAGTACTATCCCTGCCCTTCCTGTTCCCTTTCTCCACTGAACCCCACCAGACCATGGTTACTGTCCCCAGCTTCCCCAGGACTCTCTCATTGTCTCTGGACCTCTCCGTCAGCAAGAAGCAGTGGCAGGGAGACTTGCCCTCTCTCTGGAGTCTTGGATTTCTGGGACATGGATTTACTTTCTCTGTGTTTTGGGAGCCTCTTTGAAATTGAGTGTCTGTGACATTAACTACAGTGCAATCTGGAGTGTTGAACAGCTGTGTCCCCTCAGTTTCCCAAGCTGGGGTGACTTTTACTCTGTTTTACTGTGAGAGCAGCCACTCCTGGGCAGTTAACACACAGTCTCCAGCATGTAACTCGCTCCCAGCTACAGTATTGAGTGCTGCTAGTCAGCGACTCAGGAGTTACAGTGCAGCACAGGAAAACCCCAGAAAAGTCTCTGTTCCCAGACTTCCCCCAGAAATGTGCATCTTTCGCTGTCCAGCACACTACTGAACAAGGCAAGCTCATATGAAGTCTGTCATTTCATCAGTGGAAACTGACATGCACCAGCCTTGTTATCCCATGTAGATGAGTGGACTCACCCCTGCGGCACCCCCTGCTGGTGACTTCTGGGAATTAGCTCATTCCAGCTCCCGCGCACCCTCTGCAGGCCGGTGATCCGCCTGTCCTCTGGCCTCCCATGTCCCTCCCTGGACCTGGTGCCCCTTTTACCTGGGGTGCTGCCCTCTGGCAGTAACCCCTCAGTCTTAGGGTCTCCCCTCCCCAGGGAATTCCCACCCACTATTCCCACCTCGGCTCAGTATAAGGCCAGTCATCGTCTAGCCCCACACCCTGGGGCAGGCTGCAGTATCAGCCACTCATCACTGGCAAGGAGGGTTTGGACCTGCTGCCTTTGCCTACCCCTGGGCTGCCCTCTGCAGCCCCCCAGTACCTATTGCCTTCTGCTAGGCCGCAACCTGGGGCTTTCCAGGCTGGAGCTCCCCAGCTCCTCTGCCTTTCCCCAGCCCTGCTCCACTCAGGTACCCTGTGTCTAGCTCCCTGCAGTCAGGCCCATCTCCCTCTACAAACAGAGAGAGATTCTATCTGCCTCTGGCTTCTGTGCCTTTATAGAGCAGCTGAGTCTGTTTGGGGCGTGGCCCCAGCTGCAACCACTTCCCCCAAGCAGCCCAACCTAAAAGCTGCTTTCTCCAGCCACAGCCCCCTCCCAGGGCTGTTTTTAACCCTTCAAAGCAGGAGCGGACGTCCACCCCGCTACATCCCAAATGCAGTTTCCAACACACTTTAATCCAAACACGCTAGTTGGATAAAACAATAAAACAAGATTGTTAATTACCAAAAAAAAAAGATTTTAAGTGAGTACAGGTAACAAGTCATAAAAGTCAGAATTGTTTACAGAAGAAATGCAAGATAAACCACAAATAAATTTGTTAGTCTCTAAGGTGCCACAAGTACTCCTGTTCTTTTTACAAACTAACATGTAAATCAGGGGTGGGTAAACTACGGCCCGCAGGCGACATCCGGCCCCTGAGCTCCCGGCCGGGGAGGCTCCCCCGTCCCCTCCCCTCCCCTCCTCTCCCCTGCTGTCCCCTCGCCCCCGCTGTCCCCCTGCAGCCTCAACATGCCGCGCCCTCAGCGCTCTGGCCCACCGCTCCTGGGCAGTGCTGCAGCGGTGGGGCTGCAAGCTCCTACTGTTCTGAGTGGCATGGTAAGGGGGCTGGTCTGCGCGCTCCTGAGGGACCCCGTGTCTAGCTGCAGCAGGCCGCATGGCTGTGGTAAGGGGGCCAGGGCCGGGGGGTTGGATAAGGGGCAGAGAGCCCTGGTGGGCAGTCAGGGGACAGGGACCGGGAGCCGGGGACGGTTGGGCGGGCGGTCCGGGGAGGGAGACCTGGGGGGTTTGATAGGCGTAGGAGTCCCAGGGTCTGTCAGGGGGCGGGGGTGTGGATATGGGTTCATATCCAGGACCCCACCCCCTACCCAACCCCGTTGCTACCTGTCCCTTGACTGCCCTGACCTCTATCCACCCCCTTGCCCACTGACAGACCCTTGGGACTCCCACACCTATCCAGCCCCCGTCCTCCCAGAACCTCCGCCCCATCCAATGGTCCCCTGACTGCCCCCTGGGACTCCCTGCCCCTTATCCAACGCCCCCACCTCCTTACCATGCCGCTCAGAGCAGCGTGTCTGGCAGCCACATGGACCACGCAGAGCCAGACACATTGCCCTGCAGGAGCGCACAGCCCCACCCCGCCCCGCAGGAGCACTGCCCGCACGGTGGTGTGGCTGCGGGGGAGGGGCTAGCCTCCCCAGCCAGGAGCTCAGGCACTGGGCAGGACGGTCCTGTCGGCTGGATGTGGCCCGTGGGCCGTAATTTGCCCATCCCTGATCAAGGGCATAAACCTATTGAGTCAGCAAGACATGCAGGGGTATGTCTGTGTGCTGAGACTTCCGAGGCTTTTCCATGCCATGTGCTGTGAAGCTTGTGTTTGGGACACAGGTAGTACAAGCCACATGGCAAAAGGAATATAAAGGGCAGCTGCATCATCTCCATTTTGTCTTCAATCCCTCTTCCTACCTCTGGAGCAACTTCTCTACAAATTGAAGCCTGGAACAAAGGACTGAAAGACCCATCGAACTTGTGGATGTGTTCCAGACGGACTTTCAAGCCAGCAGCTCAACAATACTGCTAATAACCTGATATATAGATTTTGGAATGCATCTCACTGCTTTTCCATTTAACAACTTTTTTTGTGTCGTGTCCTGTCTTGTCTTTCCATGCTAAAGGATTGGCTGGCAGTGTGGTCTTTTGGGTAAGATCCAAACCTATAGTGATCTTGTAATGTGGCTGACCTTTTGGGGTCAGAAAAACATTTTGTATATGAGCAGAGTTTTTAAATAACCTCTCACTGTACTGGACCTAGGTGCTGATTGGGAGTCGGAGAACTGGAATGCAATAAAGGGGGCCGTGTGATTTCTTTTTTCAGCTTCTCGATAACCCGTGTGTGGGATCAGAAGCACAGTTTGTGACTGATCGTTGAGTTTAACTTCAGTGTTAACCACCAGTTTTGGGAGCATCTGCTCTCCCTTTTTCATCCTGCCCTGACCCTGGCATTTTCAGTGCGGACTGCCCCAGGCACACCCGTCACACTAAGCACTGAAGTTAAATTAATAGAATGTTTTTTATGACAGAGTTATGAAATCAAGTGACCTCCTTTGTTTTCTTTCATCTGAGCAGGGTTTCCAATTTCCCAACCTGATGTGATCTCCCAGCTGGAACAAGGGGAAGAGCCATGGGTCCCAGACCTCCAGGGTTCAGAGGAAAGAGAGATCCTGAGAGCTCCCTGCACAGGTGAGGAAATATTAAACCAACTCAGAATCTGTAAGTGCCTGAAGGAAACATCTGGGATGCCCTACAATGCCCTTGGAAGGTCTCTCAGTTCATTACTGTCCCTAGCAGGGGTCGTATCCTTAGGGTAAATATAGCTCATGGCTTCCTGTAGACACTAGCAGACACCAGGCAGTAGCTTCCTCCCTTCCCCCTGTGAATTTGGATGGGATGTGAAGCCTGAATCGATCCCTCCTCTCTCCTGTTTGGGGAAGAACTTGGGGGAGTTCAGTTCCTGATTTTTATTTGACCTCTCTCCAGTACCTGTATTGGTTTGGCCTTCCCCTTTCCATCCCTGTCTGAGGTTTCTGTCTCTATCACAGCAGGTGACGCAAGGGTATGTGAGAAAGAGGAGCAGGAGACTGTTGAGCAAGTGGATAAACACAGAGCATTATCGCAAAGATCGAAAAGGAATGTGTCCTGGAGTCATAAGCAGGAAAAATCCCGTGACATTCAGCACAGACCAGAAGGAGAGCAGGGAAACCAGCCAGGGGAGAAAGTGGATAAATGTATTTCCTGTCAGGAAACTCAGAAAGACCTCAAGGAAACCAAAACACAACAGGAAATCCTGAGCGGAAAGAGAAAAAAGACATGCACTCAGTGTGGGAAAAATATATGTGATTACTCCATCCTTCTAAAGCATCACAGAATCCACACAGGGAAGAGGCCCTATGAATGCAGTGAGTGTGGAAAAACCTTCAGTCGCAGTTCGCACCTTATTAGGCATCAAAGAATCCACACAGGGGAGAGGCCCCATGAATGCAGAGAGTGTGGGGAAAAATTCAGGCACAGCTCAGTCCTTATTAGGCATCAGAGAATCCACACAGGAGAGCGGCCCTATGAATGCAGTGACTGCGGGAAAACCTTCAGTCGCAGTTCACACCTTATTAGGCATCGGAGAATCCACACAGGGAAGAGGTCCTATGAATGCAGTGAGTGTGGGAAAAGCTTCACTAGCAGATCAGGCCTTTATCAACATCAGAGAATCCACACAGGGAAGAGGTCCTACGAATGCAGTGAGTGTGGGAAAAGCTTCACTAGCAGATCAGGCCTTACTGGGCATCAGAGAATCCACACAGGGGAGAGGCCCTATGAATGCAGTGAGTGTGGGAAAACCTTCAATCGCAGCTCAAACCTTCTTACCCATCAGAGAATCCACACAGGGGAGAGGCCCTATGAATGCAGTGAGTGTGGGGAAACCTTCAATCGCAGCTCAGTCCTTATTAGACATCGGAGAATCCACACAGGGGAGAGGCCCTATGAATGCAGTGAGTGTAGAAAATGCTTCACTGATAGCTCAGCCCTTTCTCAACATCAGAGAATCCACACAGGGGAGAGGCCCTATGAATGCAGTGAGTGTGGGGAAACCTTCAATCGCAGCTCAGTCCTTATTAGACATCGGAGAATCCACACAGGGGAGAGGCCCTATGAATGCAGTGAGTGTAGAAAATGCTTCACTGACAGCTCAGCCCTTTCTCAACATCAGAGAATCCACACAGGGGAGAGGCCCTATGAATGCAGTGAGTGTGGGGAAACCTTCAATCGCAGCTCAGTCCTTATTAGACATCGGAGAATCCACACAGGGAAGAGGCCCTATGAATGCAGTGAGTGTGGAAAAACTTTCAGTCGCAGTTCACACCTTATTAGGCATCAGCGAATCCACACAGGGGAGAGGCCCTATAAATGCAGTGAGTGTGGAAAAACCTTCTGTGGGCACTTAGCCCATGTTAGTCATCAGAGAATCTGCAAGGGAGATCAACAACATAAACACCTCTAGGGCTATCAATACTTTTTTTTCTTTTATAATCTTCCTGATTCCCACATAGTAACGTTTAAAGCTGTTTGAACTGTTTGCAGCATGGTTATCCCTCAGTTTGACCAGATGAGTGGCCCATTTTTGCCTTTTGCAGTTTGCCCTGTTTTGAGGTGGACCCATTTGTCCTTTCTATCAACTCCATTATCCCATGAGTAATTCAAGTGTGCCCTTCCTATCAGGAACCAGGGAGCATCACATTTATACTATTCTTCCTATTTCAAAGTTATTGTTAGTCACCAGTGATACAGATTGTATCATTGCCACTTGTTCTCACGTTGCTCTGGGTTGTGCTGAAGAGCAGATATAATGGGAATTTTTCAAATTATATTTAAATGAAGAGGAGCAAGGGCAGGAAAAAAAGTGTAATTTCAGCCTCTGTGACACTGGAAGGAGATGAGGAAACTCAGAGATTCCCTCCTTCCCCATCACTGCAGAACTGCTACCTTTTGTCTGAGCCATGCAGAGGTTATCTTCATCACATTCTTTCCGTCCACTTCTCAAAGTGTCCTGTGAGGACGAGTTCTCAGCTGTCTGTGCTTGGAGATGATGCTTTGACTTCTTTAATCCTATATCAGAGTCGCTCTGACTGGAGATGAAAGTGTCAAAGACCTGGAAGGGGAATTCAAATGGATCCCAAACACAGTGTGCTCATTGGGAGTTTAAATCCCAGGTTCCATCTATTGGTAAAGCCACTTCTGGCAGGTGAGTGGTTTTGTCCCCCATTATGGCAATGCTCGGATACTAAAAAATTTGTAAATAATATAACTGGCTATTGAGACAGTGCTGAGTGAAGTATGTTTGAATGGATCAGAGGAGAATGTGATGCGAGAATCTCTTGTCCTGATTCTGAATAATCAGATGTAACCTGCTCTGGAATTTCACTTCACACTTTCATTGCCGTGTATTCTATATCTCTGTGATGTGGGTTTCTCTCTTTCCTGGAGGCTGTTTGGTCACCCAATTAGATATTAGTTCAGTTTGATAGGATGTAGCTGAGCTTTATTGGAGAATTTAAGACAAATGACCATTTCCTAAAGTCGTCATTTCTCACTTCAGGTTTGCTTTTTCCCCATCCCTGCATGATGACATGGAGAAAGTTCAAGTGCAGTTCTGTCAAAGGAGAGAACTCTCCAATTTACTGGACATGCTAACCAACAAACAGCAGTGATTTAAAATTTCCACTCGGAAATGGTGTACAACAGCAGCACCTGAACTAACTGAAGGAAGTGCATATGATCACAGTGTAGTTCAATTGTTTAAGTCAATATTGTCTCATATGATCTGGGGAGAGAATTCCATGGTAAGTGATTTTGAACTAGGCACAATGCCCATGTGTTTGGTTTCCAAAGCATTTATAACCCAGGCCCCACAGAAGATCTCTCCTAGCCAATCCTATGTTATGGGAGATGCCCTTCATGACACAGATGTTGAGGAAATAGAAGTGGGTTTTTTGTTGAATTTATCCTTTCTGGATGCTAAAAATGTGTGTTTTGTAAATCTAATAGCTGCAGAAAAAAAATTATTTTTCAATAGAAACTCCAGCTCTGGTAACTAACAGAGATTCTGATCCAGGCCTGTATCCAATTCCTTGCCTGGACCTGTGCCACCAAATTAAAGAAAGGCTGGGCATGTTCTGGGAAGCCATTCCTCACTAACACTGCTGAGATTTTGAGTGGTTTTTTAAAGGATTCCACTTCAGAGAAGTGTAAATTTACCCTAACCAAGGCCAAGGATTTGGAAAGAGTCCACACCCAGTTCTTGGTTTCTGCCCCAGTAAAGGAAGCTATGGTGGCCAATGACCCAAGGAAAATTGTTTGTACCACTCCACTTCCTAGTTCTGTGTCACTGATGACAGTTCCAGAGGATACCAGGGTTAGATTGAGAACAATCATCCTTCACCATTTGGATCCAAAGAGAGAGTGCTTCCTAGGACGTTCCTTCCCTGTGGATCCCAAACTGGCTGCCTGATTGAGTAACAAGGACTTTCAGGCTGTAAAAATGATAACCAATGAGGCAATGAATGTATCAGGCTCCAATTTCAGACTTCTGGATACACACATGTTGAGTCCTGATTCCATGCTTTTGTGTCTGATCCTGTGGCTACACAATAAAGCTGATCTTGGCACAGCTGCACCAATGTAGCTGTGCTGCTGTAGCACTGCTATTACAGGCTCTCTAAGCCAGTGGGAGAGATCTCTACAGTCAAACTTGATTAGTCCAGGTTCTGCAAGCGGCAGCAGCTATGTTGGCAGGAGAAGCTCTCCTGCTGATGTAGCGCTATCTATACCGGGGGTTAGGTCTGTGTAGCTATGTTGCTCAGCTGTGTGGATTTTTCACACAGCTGCACAATATACTTTTACTGATAAATGTCTTTAGTGTAGACCAGACAGTTTTACCTTGTGTTTTATGCATTTACATCATTTCTCCTCTAGCTTCTCCTACTTTGAAAGATTTAAAAGTGTGAAAAGAGGTACTTTTTCCTCATGATGCAAACATTCCCACATAGGAGACCCCTTCCTCCAACACATATGGCAGAAGATCCTGAGATATATGAACTCACAGAAGTGGTTGGGACAAACCACAACTTGAGCCAAGGTTCAGTTGTTGGCAATGGGCATTAAAAGAAAACTAACATATATGACAAGAATTTGTGATCATTTAATATGTTCTTGTTACCTATTAAAATGAAATTATAGGTGAAGTTATTGGTTAAAGAGTAAGAAACTAACTGTGATAATCTGAATTATTTTGGAAAACTGAAAGTTGTCTTGTTTTTTGTTTCGTTAGTCGTACAGGAAATGATGGCTAATCTTGAAAAGTTAATTTGATTTAATTTACTCCTTGTAGTGTAAGGAGTTCTGGTAGAAAACCTCACTCCAATGGTTGAGGTGGAAGAATGTGTGAGAGAAAGAGTGTGTAAGAGAAAATTGGCCCAGTATCGATTTTAATTTTTTGTGTTTTCAGATAGAACTTATTTTGCTTAGTTTCAAAGTCACTATATTAAAATGAAAGCTACTCAAAGAGATAAATTGTCTAAGTTTTTACCCACTTAGACCGTAAGGGTCACTGACTTGCCCACTTCTCTAATTTGCAAAGGAAAGGCCTGACGTCTGTCATAGGTAGAAAGCTGCAATCATCAACCATCAGTATGAAGGAAAAAGCTGAAGTCCATTGCCTTTCTGGTCACATCTAAAGGCTGGTCTGTGCTGAAAAGCTATGTTGACATGGCCACAGCTCTCAGGGGTATGAAAAGTCCTCTCCACTGAGAGAAGTAGTTAATGTGATCTGAGCCCCAGTGTAGACAGTGTTAGGTTATCAGAAGAATATTTCCAGTGTTTGAAGTGTAGACACAGCCTTAGACAGATTGATCCCCTCTGGGAAGCGAGTCATAACATCAATTCCAATTTTGACCCATCTCCCTATGTGTGAGAGAGTTACTCGTATGGAGGGCTGAGCCAGCTGTCCGCTCGCCTGGTTCCTCAACTGTAGCTACAGCCCTTAGTGCCCATCAATCCAAAGACTGAGAGAAAGGGAGAGTTCCAACCATTGTCATTTTAGTATCTGATTGTTCATCTCTATTTTTTGTGCTGGTCTTTCTGTTCTATCAAGGTGTGACTGGGATTCCCTGGAGCAGGGGTTCCCAACCTTTTTCTTTCTAAGGCACCCACTCAACATGGTATACAAACTCTACAGCCCACCTGTGCCACCGCAACTGTTTTTCTGCATGTCCAGTAGGTTAAAAGCCAGAGCTGTCGTTAGGAGGTGGCCAGCAGAGCAATTGTACAGGGCCCCACAACATGGGGGCTCCCATGAAGTTAAGTTGCTTTGGCTTCAGTCCCAGGTGGAAGAGCTCAGATTTCTGACCTGAACCCCAGTGAGTCTAACACCGGCCCTGCTTTCTGGTATATTTCTCCCACCCCGAAACCAGCTCGCTGCCCCCCAGGGGGCTCCGGACCCCTGGCTGAGAACCACGGTCTTGGAGCTCTGTCTAGAAGGAGGGAGCAAAGCTGCTGCCTTTCCTGATGGCTGAACTCAGGCCCTCAGAGTGGGATGTTCCTGCCCTGCCAGCAACACCAGGAAAGCTCCTTGAACAGCTGCCTGGCCTCAGGGACAGTCAAAGCCTGCAGGGCCCCAGGGGCAATGAAGCAGCTGGGTCAGGCTGGGCACCCTGATTCCCAGAGAACTGCCCTGGCTCCCTGCTCAGCAGCAATGAAGTCAATTCCCCCCACCTCTGATGAATCAGCCTGGAGCTCCGTGCAGAGCTGGGGGTTTCTCCTTTCACTCCTGCTGGGGAGTGCCGGGGTCCCAGGGGCATTTCTAGCAGAGCATTCGGAACTGAACTGGGGGAACCAGCCTCTCATTACAGAACACTCATGTTCAGACCACATCTTTATTTACAGTTTTTTATAATATGATATAATCCTAGTGTCACCATCGATAGCATGGCATGTTCAGCCTGGTGGGATACCCAGGGGAAAACTAACCAGCTCTTCAAATCCAAGAGAGTGGAGATAAATCACCTCTCCGAGTCAATGCGGGGTAATCAATAGGCAGACAGTGGGCCAAATCGCTTTTGAATGGACCCCAAAATCTTTTTATTTACTTATTATCATCATTGTTATTTTTTATTATTTACACTGCAGTCTGGACCTTGACTAGACCCTGACCAAAAATTTTGGCTCTTTACAAAAAATAACATTACCCCTAAGAATGGGGTTGTGTTACATTCCTTATGTCCTCGCTCCATCTTGTGGCCATTTCCTTTCCCTCCTTTCAGTGAAAGGCTTTGGGATTTTGTGTAGAAACTTTATTTCCTTGGGAGAAACCCTGGAGCGGGGGCTGCCTGCATGTACCAAGCACCCACTAGATTAGAAGGTGACAGACCAACACCCGTAAGACGAGGCAGCCGTCCCTGTCAAAAAAATCATCTCCCTTCTTCACTTGAGTGACAGCCTGAATGGTTCCTTCTCCGGGCAGAGCCCCAAGGATTGGCATCATCCGCAACAAAGCCATGTGTCCGTAGCAGCACCCAACCCAAAATGTGCTTTCAAAGGAGCTGTCTCCTTCCTTCTGGGGTAAAATCTGCCATTATGGTCATTGATTTTAATTTCCCTTCTCTGAGGGCAGAGATGGGGTTGGAGCTACCTCAGGCTGGGATGTAGAGCCCATGTCCCCATCTGTCAGTCACTCTGGGGACCTGCCTTTGCTTCCAGCTGACAGGCTGCCTCCAGCCTCTCTGGTCAGCTCCTCGGGGGGGGGGATGTTGAGTCACTTGACAAGCATAGGTGGCACATAGGAAAGCTACTTTCCCCAGAGGTATTGGTGGTATAGTGGTGAGCATAGCTGCCTTCCAAGCAGTTGATCTGGGTTTGATTCCCAGCCAATGCAAGGCTGTGGTGTTTTCTCTGTTGGGAATTGGTTCAATTTCAGTCACATTCGATCAGTTTATCAAGGGAATGAGAGAATCAATGTCCCAAGTCCCAGCAGGTCATTAAACACACAGAGGAGAAAGAAAGGGGCAGGACTATACAGTGAGCTGTTGTGGAGTCATCTTGGTCTTACAATGTCTTATTGATTTTTAATTTTTTTCCCTTTACTTCCCTTTTAGACTCAGAGCCTTTAAGGTCAGAAGGGACCAGTGTTATCATGTAGTCCGACCTGCTGCACCTTGCAGGCTAAAACACCCCACCCACCCACTCCTGTAATAGACCCAGGGGAGGGGAGCCTGGCTGCCGGCAGAGGCTGCATCAAGCTTCTGCCCCCACAGAAGAGATCAGGGGGCGGAGAAGAGCAGGCTGGGCACCCTCTGGACCATGGGCCCAGCGCCATGGCACCAGTTGCGCCATGGTAAATCCAGTACTGGTGGGAGGGGAGGCAGCTCTGTGCACTGCCCCTACCCCAGGCAGCACATGGAGGCCCTCTGCTCCCCTCCCCCCATGGGTGTGCAGAGATGTGCCAGCAGCACTAAGGTGGCTCCCTGCCCACTCTGCCTCCGTCCCTCCGTGCCGCTCCCAGAAGTGGCTGGCATGTCCCAGCATCCCCTGGGGTGGGGGAGAGGTGTCTCCATGAACTGTCTCTGCCCCGACTACCAACTCCGCAGCTCCCATTCACCAAGAACTGCAGCCAATGGGAGCTCTGGGGGCAGCGCCTGCAGGCAGCGGCACACAGAGACCCCCTGGCCCCGCTCACCTAGGACCTGCTGACGCAGGGTTGTGTGTACCGGTAACTTTGGGAGCTGCAGTGCTCGGGGTAAGCGCCACCCCCCTGCACCCCAACCCCCTCCCCCTTCGCAGAGCCAGCATCCTGCACCCAAATTTCCTCCCAGAGCTTTGCTTGTCTTCCTTTCACCTAGAACCGTCCTTCTTCTCCTGGGCTGCAAGTAGCCATCCCTGGGAAGCCAAGAGGCAGGCACAGGATTCTGCCTCCCAGCAGCCAACCGCACCTCCCCAGGCTTTGCAGAACGAATGGTGGTGCTCTACTAACCCCACTTAGCTGCACTGAGGTGCTTAGCTTCTGCCCTGCCTTCCTCAGCTCGACTTTCCTCTTTTGCCCCATTCCTGCCTCACTCCCTCCTTTGGCAAGTCACACAGAGGAGGCCAGCAGGAAGAGACGGCCGCCATAGGCCAACCTCCAAGGGCAGAGGAGACCAAGCCACAAGGCTTCAAAAGGTGATTGGCCCAGATCCTCTAGCTTTCCCCTGGCGATGCCAAGGCTTTTTCTCAGCTCATTTCACCACCCTCTGTCATGCAGGGGTTGGGGTTATCGCAGGGACAGGCCAGGGGTAGCAGTAAGAGCGCCTTGCTGGACAGAGAGAAAAAGTAAACATGTCTGTTCCTGCCTCATTTCAAACCAGGGACTTTCTGCGTGTTAGATAAATGTGATAACCACTACACTACAGAAACTCTGCGGCAGTGTTTGCTCCCTCCCTTCATAAGAACAGCCATACTGGCTCAGACCAAAGGTCCATCCAGCCCAGTATCCTGTCTGCCAACAGTGGCCAATGCCAAGTGCCCCAGAGGGAGTGAACCTAACAGGCAATGATCAAGTGATCTCTCTCCTGCCATCCATCTCCACCCTCTGACAAACAGAGGCTAGGGACACCATTCCTTACCCATCCTGGCTAATAGCCATTCATGGACTTAACCTCCATTAATGTATCTAATTCTCTTTTAAACCCTGTTATAGTCCTAGCCTTCACAGCCTCCTCAGGCAAGGAGTTCGACATGTTGACTGGTGCTGTGTGAAGAACTTCCTTTTACGTGTTTTAAACCTGCTGCCTATTACTTTCATTTGGTGTTCCCTAGTTCTTATATTATGGGAACAAGTAAATAACTTTTCCTTATTCACTTTAGGGTGTGGGGTCTGGGCTGGGCTTACTTTAGTCCCAGGCTGGGGTCTTCTGAATGGTGGGAAACATCCTTGGCTGCTACCCAGGGACAGCAGCTACTGGTGACATACCAGGGCTGGGATGAGAGGGGAATGTTGCATGGACTTTATCATACAGGGCCCATCCTGCTTCTCAGAGCCCACAGGCGAGAATCTAGAGAAGGGTGAGTCATTTCTCAGCTGCATTCTCAGGAGAAGCCGGTAGCCGTCCTTGACCAGACACCCAGGAGAGCAACCACGGCAATTCTGCGGAGAGCTCTGGCTGCCAGGGAACCAGCTAGGAGAGGGAGTGCTGGGGGCTCTGCAGTTTTTGCAGTGGGGCTGTCTCAGGAGTCACAGGTGGCTTTGTTCGGGGGGCGGGGAAGTAGGGACTACAGGATGTGAGGCTGGCTGAAATGAAACTGCACAAAAAACCTCCCCCTTTGCTCCAGCTATGGCCCTACTTTGGCCTCTCCCCCTTTCATAAATACCTCCATATCTACTCCAGCTCTCAGAAACCCCCTCTCTCCCATGGGTATTTTCACAGTTTCTTCATTTTTTCATGGAGAGAGAGAGAGAAAAAAACAAGCCTATTAATTTGAGCTACCGACACAGTTCACAGCATGAAATACACAATTTTGTGTTCAATGAGTTGTGTTCATTTACATAACATGAAAAATATGTTTTGGGCAATGCATGAAAACCTCACTGCATTGAACAACCCACTTGATATAGTTAATGTACTACAGAATATTTAAAGAAGTTAAGAAAGATGTGCTTATAAATTAACATGTTGTGCCATTTACACACGCACAAGACAGAAAGAAACTGAATTATTTGAGCTACTAAAATTTCCACTTTCTCACAGCATTTTAGTTCTCAAGGTTGTTTTAATTTGTTTTTGTTTTTTTTGGAACTAGAAATGGGGAAAGAGCACATTGAAGTCAGTGGAATAACCGCAATGAGGGATTAGTCTCATTATTTGCCACTAACAAAACCTTTGTTAACAGAGAGTTAACTTTGACTGTGAATATCTCTTACCTTCCAGAACACTGAGTTCAGTAAAACTCAAACTCTGGAAAAACAAGGAATACAGAGTGAGGTTACATGCCCAGATAACCTTAACTCTGCCCTCTAGAAGAGAATCCCTGATAGCATATGAGAACAAGGAAAGGTTTGGGGACAAATTACAGCTACTTCCCAAGAGTTTGTTTCTTCTGTAATTAATTGATCCTGGCCCCATCAGTTGATCCTGGCCTGGTGCCTGGCTGTGGAATTTATTATTTACTATCTTTATACCAGTATAGTTAAAGGCAAAATTGCTTTACAAAAGCTCCTTTATTTTAGGTTATACAAACAGGTCACTTCCCCAGCTATTTCAAGGAGATGGAATTTTCCTGACCCACAGGGAACTTAAACTAACATGCTCAAGATCACACATTCCTTCAGAGAAAACGAAGGGGAAAAAAACCAAAACCCACCAAACCGTTGCTGTTTCTACCCAAATGATCAATGAGACCAGAAAGTGAGACTGTGCAATTAACTGGCTGGGACTACACTGACTCTGCAGTTACTTGGATGCAGACACACCCAGCTCTACAGTTGGTAAACGTACAGAGACTCTGCTGCTGCTCATGAACCAGCAGCACATGACCTGTAAACAGCTGCCATTTGAATGTATCTGAAAGTCACAAGGAACAACAATCTGTGTTAAAGGAAGGTTGCCATTTATTAGAGCCCCAACTGCTGCCGTGTGCACAAACAGAGGATTGAATGTGTAACAGGGAGTTTGGTAAATCTTGGTTATTTTAGTTTTGTAACAGGCTCCTGTCCACCTCCAGTAGAGTTTTCAGTCCCAATGGCAACTTACTTACCAAATGTAATACAGACTAGTCCATTCCTCCCAAGTGGATGTGGTTCTTGTTCTTCTGCACATTGTAGCCCATGGAGACCAAGGACCTGCAAATGTGTCTTCATGTGCCTTTGTTTAGTTGATGAAAATAAACCTAGAAACTTAGAGGATTGGAACTGATTTCAGCTGAGGGACATGTTTGCTAGGTTTTGATGCATTGGCACAGGAGAACTTTGAGTGTGTCCATTCATTTTAGGGATCCCTATTTAGGGGAGCTCCTGAGCATACTAGAAATAGAATTATTTTCATTGAAGAAACAGGCTTGTAAGGGAGCACTTGGATTTGAACCAAGGACCACTTGATCTGAAGTCTAACACTCTACCACTGAGTTATACCCCCTTGACATCAGCATAGGCAAGTCCGTGATCTTTAGGATTTTGAAGGACGGGCTCTGCCTCAGAGAGCTCCTTTTCTATTCCCAGACCACAAGGGTTTTAAAAATGGGGTTTGATTGAACTTTATATACACATGTAGACACCACAGCTTGCGCACCCACCAGCATAGCTTCCCCCCACTGACATAGCTACCACCTCTCGGGGAGATGGGTTAACTGCACGGATGGGACAGCTCTCTCCCCTCCGCTTAGAGCAGCTTCATTATTTATGAATAGGTGGGAAATAACCTCCTGAATGGACAGGAACCAATGTATCAGATATTGCTGTGTCTGCATTCAATATGGGTAACTGGTCATATTGGGCTGGATTAGTAGGAGCGTTGCCAGCAGATCGAGGGAAGTGATTATTCCCCTCTAGTCAGCACTGCTGAGGCCACATCTGGAGCATTGCGTCCAGTTTTTGCCCCCCCGCCACCCACTACAGAAACAAATAGGAGAGATTCTAGGGGAGGGCAACAAAAATGATTAGGGGGCAGGGGACTTACGAGGAGAGGCTGAGGGCAGGGCCGCCCAGAGGGGGGGCAGGTGGGGCAATTTGCCCCAGGCCCTGCAGGGCCCCCAGGAGAATACAGGATTCTATCGTATTGCAACTGTTTTTTATGGACGGGGCCCCCAAAATTGTTTTGCCCCAGGCCCCCTGAATCCTGTGGGCGGCCCCTGCCCAGACCGTGGTGCTGTCCCCCCACTCCACCCCCTTCCCTCGTTCTCCTCCTTCCGAGGCCCCCCCTGTGCTCCACCCTCACTCCCATCTCGCCACTTCTCACCCCTGCTCTTTGGCTGAGGCCTGCTGGTCGCTCGCTCCTCTCCTCCCCCAAGGCCTCCTCGCGCCTCTCCACCCCCTACCCCATGGTCTGCCTGCTGCCCGCCCCCTCCCCTGAGACCTGCCCTGCCCTCGCCCACACCTCTCTGCCCCCTCCCCTGAGACCTGCCCTGCCCATCGCCCCCACCTCTCTGCCCCTCCCCTGAGACCCACCCTGTCCACCTCTTTCATTGGTCATCTGTTGTTATTCCTTGAAACATCAAGGATGGAATAAAAAGCTGAGTTTATTCCAGGGTGAGGAAAGAAAGGCGCCACCAACCCCCTGGCAAAGCTCAGTGCCCCGGAGAAAACCTGCCCCCTGCTATCGCAATCACTGATGTACTGGGGATATGACGGGAAAGGGACTGTCTGAATGATCAAGGCAGGAAATGGACAACAATCTACAGCAACATCATTAACTACAAACACACTCTCCTCATGCTCCAGCCAGAAGGGAAAGGAGCAGGAATTCTTGCAGTTCAGCCATGGACACACTTACACAAGGGCACAGCAGTGTGTGTGTTGTGGAAGCTGGTTTCAGGAAACCACTGGAACTGATCACTCACTAGAGTACAGTGAGAGCCACATATCTAGCAAGTAGTTGTGGCTGAGTGGTTAAGGCGACAGACTAGAAATCCATTGGGGTCTCCCTGTGCAGGTTCAAATCCTGCCAATTACTAAGGAAGTTGTGGTTTTTTCACTGGAGCTGGGTCTTGTTTCACTCTTAAGCTATGGCTACATGAAAGAGTAACCTGGCTTTAGTTAAAGTGTTTTAATTGAACAGCTGTTGCATGTCCACCCTATTCCCCTGTGTCACCAGAGCACATCCATGCTAGCATCTCTTGGATTGCCACAGAGAGCAGTGCATTGTGGGTAGCTATCCCACTGTGCAGCTGGCTGCAGGTGCTTTGGGAAGGGTTTGCAATGCCTCACGGGCTGGTACAGCATCACATGATGCAGGTTTCTATCCCATTGTTCCATGGGCATCCTACTAGATTGCCAGCTGCTTTTCAACTGCAATGTGCGTGGTGGGGTAGAGTGTGTGTGTGTGTGGTGTGGGGGGGGGAGAGACAGTGTGTGTGTTGCGGAAGAGTGAGTGTGTCGCACACTGTCTCTAAGTTCAGACAGCTGCTGGAAGCAACCAGTCCTGGGGCAGGGGACAGCCCCGACATCAACCCCCCTTCTCTCACTGGCTCAGCTCAGCACAGCACTCTCTGTCACACACACACACACACACACACACACACACACACACACACACACACACACACACACTGCTGCCTGCTTAGCTCTGTGTCAGGGGTGCTGGAACAGGGGGTTTACTGTTTACACCACTCTTTACTGGCTGTTAGGACAAATGATGGAGGGGGAAGGGTGCAGCCTTGGGGAAGAGGCGTCTGTGGGTGTGGCCTCGGGGGGAGAGGTGGTGTGAGTGGGGGTCCTTAGGGAAGGGGTGTCATGGGGGTGCCACAGTTTGGACAACGGTGTCCCCCCCCACTGTAAGGAAGCTTCTGCCGCACCTGCTCTGTGTTGGCAGAGTGGGAGAGAGCAGCATCTATGGCAGTGATTTGCTCCCCGGGGCTCCGGCAGGGGGGGCTCAGAGGGCTATTTAAAGGGCCCAGGGCTCCGGCCGCTGGAGGGAGCCCTGGGCCCTTTAAATCACCAGCCTGGGGAAGCCGGGCCGGGCTGGCACAGCATACAGGCTCTTGCCGGTACCCCATACCGGAACATACCGGCTTACTTTCACCTCCGGAAGGTCCTCACATGGATCAATAACTGGTTAAAAGATAGGAAACAAAGGGTAGGACTAAATGGTCAGTTTTCAGGGTGGAAACAGGTAACTAGTGGTGTCTGTACTGGGACCAGGACTAGTCAACATATTCATAAATGATCTGCTAAACAGTGACCTGACAAAATTTGCAGATGATCCAAAACTACCGGCTTTCTGCCTAGAACGAATGCTCCTTGAGTGGGGTGATCCACAGGGAGTAGCTCAAACCTCCAAAGTGCCTGGCCAGGGGCAGGACATTGGCACAGCAAGGGAGGGGTGTGGCAGTGACATCACAAAGGCCTTTTGCAGGACCTCAGACTATTGGTCAAAGGTGGTAGGGAGGTGGTGACCTCACAGAGAGATGCTGACATCAGCCAGGCAGGAGAGGCGCGAGGGGCCAGGGAAACCTCAGAGACCCCTGTGGCTTTGCTTCAGCAAGTCTCCTTCTCCAGGTCTCTCTTTGAGGACTGAGAGAGTATTCGGGTTCACGGACGTGAGCGCCAGGAGGAACCTCTTTCGAGTTTTCTCCTTCCCTTTTCCTGATTTTACTAGAAAACAGATGTCCCTGTTCAGAAGATAAGAGCCTCCTTGAGGTCTGAAACCTGTTCAGTCTGATCCATCTGGTGACAGTTGAATTCTAGGCATGGAAAACACGAACTTAAGGAGGCAGAATTTTATTCCGCACCTGGGATTTTGTCCCTTAGAAACACCGGGGACATTAGGGTTTGTCCTTTTTGTTTCACCTTTTCCTCCATCCATCCCTTCCTCCTTTCTCTTTGTTGCTTCTTTTGTCCTTTCACCTGTTCCCCTCACAACACCAGGAACGGGGTGTGTGTGTGTGTGTGTGTTACGGGGGAGTGTTTGGCAGCTCCCACTGTGGGAGCTCCACCCAAAAATATGGGGCTGAAATAGTGCTCGGGCAGTGATCCCCACCGGTGACCTGGGCCATCCTTTGGGCTCTCTGGTGAGAACCCTCAGCCTCCCGTCCTCAGGCTCTACCCTGATTGGCTGAGCAGGGGGTTATTGGCAGGGAGGAAACTCAGGTCCTTGTTGTTCTCTTTTAAGACCAAGTAAATAAGTCATAACCAGTTCTATGTTTGATTAATTTTGCTGCTTCTCTGCATTAATGGTCTCTGACCAGTTCATGATAGCGGTTTCTTTGGGTTTGATTTAGTTTGTTCTCTTATTCTCATTTTAAAAGCCCTGGATCATTTTGAGGGGAACAATGTTTGCACAAGGCCAAGGAAAAATAAGAAAAGTTAAAAATCTGCATTGGGATGAGGGGGTCTGTGTGGGCCAGGGCAGGGGTGGAGATTTTCATGGGGGGGGGGTTAAGGGATAAATGAAAGGCTTTTGCGGGAACACAGGGGGATGTTTTGCTGTTTAATTTTTCCAAAGGGAAACCTCCCCACTTTCCCTGTGCTGCTGCCCAGCTCAGACCCCACTGACACCCCTGTGACGAAGTGGGAATTTTCTGAACGTTTTGCATATTGTGTATGCCTCAGTTTCCCCTATTTGTTGCACGATTATCTACATCAGAGGTCCAAAATGTGGGGTGCATCCTGCCAGGTGGAATGAAGTAACATTCAGGGGAATGCAACTGGGACCCAGGCCAGCCCTCCACAAGGGATGGGGAGAGAGAACCACCCAGCTCCGTCCTGGCCCCAGGGCCGCCCACAGGATTCAGGGGGTCTGGGGCAGGGCCGGGTCTTCAGCGGTGGGTCCCTCTCGGAGGGAAGGACCCGCCACCAAATTGCTGCCAAAGAATGAAGTGGCGGCAGTAGAGCAGCCTAATCTCCGCCAATCGCGGCTTTTTTTCCATTTCCGGCCACTTATGGGGCTTGTACTCACCAGCCAAAGTGCCGCCGAAAACCCAGAGCGACTCACAGGGCCCCTGCGGGGCCTGGGGCAAATTGCCCCACTTCCCCCGCTTCTGGGCAGCCCTGCCTGGCCCCAGCCCCAGCTGCTGGCCCTGGCTGCAGGCAGTGCTCCCAGGGCTCCACTCCCAGCCCTTCTCCTGGGGCTACACTGCCAGTTTCACCCCTCACCCCCAGCTCTGGCCCCTGCCTCAGCCCTCTGACCCCTGTCTGCGTCCCTTCGCCTGTAGCAGTGGCCCTATTCCCAGCCGTGGCTCATGGGGGACATGGAAAAAGGTAAGGGGGGGCATGACCCTCAAAAGTTTTGGGACCACTGATCTCAGTGGTGGGACAAGAGTGTTTACAGGTGTGGCTCCTGTCCAGCTGCCTGGGCCCAGACAATGGCCACAAATTCTGTCTCCTAGCAACCGCTTGCCGGGGCACACCTGCTGCAAGAGGCCAGCTGGCTGGGACGAGTTGGAGAACAAAGAATGAGGTGGAGGTCAGGTGAGCAGGTTGCCAGGGAAACAGAACAAAGGACAGAAGAGGGCAAACGGGCCTGGCTGAGTTGGGCTGTTGGGAGCAAGGAGTCTGCTGGTTTGGGGACCCAAGGGAAGAACCCAGGCTCTGAGGTTTGGGTCTCCCCAAGATGGACGTTGCTGAATCTTCCTGCTTCCTGTGCTAACACAGAACTTTCCCAGGCTGGATTCCAGACCACTAATAAAGCTTCTGTTTTACAACGCTGGCTGAGAGTCACTGGTGACTGTGGAAGTTGGGGGTGCAGGACTCCCCTTCGGGGGGTGTACGGCTTTCCCAGGTGTCTGATTCAGATGGACTCACGACAGGAAGGTTTTGGGGTGGGACGGGGGGCTGAAAGGTCCAGGGTCGTTCTGAGGAGCTGCTGAAGCCAAGGAGGCTTCCCCCAGTGAGAGCATGTGGGAGGAAAGACTTGGACCTGCCAACTTTGTGACCCTGTGAACGTGAAGTGACCAAGTGGTGAGTTAACAATGATGCTGTTGCACAGGATTTGACTGGAACTAGAAAACAAAAAGCCCTTAAGGTGGAACTCTTGGGTGACTAGAAAGATCTGATTTGTATTTGGAAGTAAATAGATTGTTACATCAGTCAGAACAGCCTGGTTTGGTTTGGTTGGTTGGTTGATGGGTTGGCCGCTTTCCCTGGTAAATTGCAGAGGGTTCAGAGAAGAGCCACAGGAATGATTAAAGGCTTGAGCAGGAAGAGAAGTTTAAAAAAATCCTGCAGCCCAGGATAACCTCCCACTGATGGCAATGGGAATTGAGCCTTTGAAACTAGCCGCTGGTACCTGCGGTCTCAGCTATGGATTAAACTGGTGGCAAACACAGCTTCAGCCAAAGAAGTGAAGGATGTAAGTGAAAGAGCAAAACTGGCCATCCGGGGAGCTGCTGCAGTCCCATCACCACAGCTGGAAGGGAGAAAAGGAAAAACTCCCTAAAGTGCTGGGAGCAGCACGGAGAAAAGGAAGTTTGGCCATGAGATCAGTAGCAATAACTATGAAATGAAGGAGTGCTTTCTCCTCTGTGCCGACAGGTTTGAATTGTGTCACTTTACTACAGGACAAAACTTGAAAATATCCTGCTCTAATTTCAGGATGGTTCTGTAAACATAATCGGGTCTCTGTGGGAAGTGGGACATTCAAAATTCCCAAGGAATTGAAGGGGTGGGGTTCACGGTTTGTCACCTGAGGGCAGTGCAGTTCAAACTGATGACCAGAGAGGAGAGAGCAGGGATTGCGGGACACCTACCCGAGGCCAGCTGCAGCGCTGTAATCGACCAGGTATCTACACTGGTACCGCGGCACTTTAGCCCCGGAGCAGAGAGCTGTACACCTCTCGTCAGGGTGTATTTTTTACAGCGCTGCAACTGTGCAGTTTCTGTGCACTAAGTGGCTTGGCCGTGTGCACACCTCAGACGTTACACCGCAGAAAGCTGCTTTACTGTGCAGAAACCTGCCAGTGTAGACAAGGCCATCGATGGCTTAACTAAGAACCCAAGACTGGTCATACTGGGTCAGACCAATGGTCCATCCAGCCCAGTGTGCTGCTGAGAGTGACCAGTGCCAGATGCGTCGAGCGAATGAACAGAACAGGCTTGTTGACCGGCAAGATGAGGGTTTTTCACCATTACCTTTAACTTCATTGTTGTTGATTCCTACTTATCCTATCTCACCACACCTCCCCCGAGGCCTCTGGGCAAATCAGGTGTGAACCACTCCTGTGATACAGGCCTGTCCCAATCCAGCTGAATTGAGGCAGACTTTGGGCCAATGTCCATTTGGAAAAGGCCTGCTTAACCCAGCGGGTTTCTCAAAGTATCTGTTGCTGTGAACAGCATGTAGTGTGGACGTGTGCAGGGGCAGCAGGTTATATGGGCTCGTGGTGCCCGAGCACCAGGAATATTCAAGGCTGGGGGCTGTGCTCCACCAATATTTGGAGCTGGGTTTCTCCCCTGACCCTGCCTGGAGCGGGCCCTGCCCCCCCGCCCCGCCCCAGAGCATCCCCTCCCCCCGCCCCCGCCTCAGAGCTTCCCTGCCTGAAAAAAAACAGCCGGTGCCTCCGTCCCTTGCTTGTGCTGCCGGCTGCCTGCCGCTGCTTCTGCCTAAGGCTATAGAGAGCAGCGGCCGGCAGACTGTTGGAGCAGCTCAGGAGGTGAAGGGGAAGGGGGAGAGAGGAGTGGGGAGGAGGCAGACACGTGCTTGGGAGCCCTCTCTCCCGTCCCCAGCACCCACCTGGAGGAGACACCAAGGGGACTTCCAGCCAGGAGATGGACATCTGGAGTGGACCTCACTCACCGGAGCAGCTGCTGGGGCTTCTGTGAGGTTTGACCCTGTGATCCGCCCCCTCCCCCCGCAGCCCCCACTCCTGCCCCACGCTGGGCAAGGGGCAGCCCCATCCCCAGTGAAGCTATGGTGAGGGGCAGCAGGCTGCAGCAGGGGAGGCAGGAAGCCACATGTGCTGGCAGTCCCCCCCTCCAGCACCCACCCACCCACCACAGGGGAGATGGGGGAGGGGGGCTTCCTAGACCTGAGCAGCTGGGGCTTGGGTGAATTTTGTGACACCCTGCCCCCCCAGCCACCACCCTGCAGTCCTCACTCCTGCACCAGTGAGGCTATGGTGAGAGGCAGCAGCAGGGGAGGGCACGTGTGACGGCAACAACCCCCCCCCCCCGGTACCCACCGTAGGGGAGGTGAGTGGGCTTTCTGGACCTGAGAGAGGCCCTAGGAGCATGTGCAGTGACCGTGGTGCAGAGTGAGTGTGGTGCTGGGGGGTCCTCTCTGGCCCTAGCCCTGGGGTAGCCTGTCTGCACCCCAAGTTCCTTATCCCCAGCCCTTCCCCACCCCAGAGCCTGCAACCCCAGTACCCCAACCCTGAGCACCCTCCTGCACTGTGAACCCCTCATCCCCAGCCCCACCCCAGAGCCCTCACCTGAGGGGAAAACCGTGCAACTTAAATTTGATGGTCAGTTTGGCGTATCATTGTGTTTAGCACCATACTTGATTATTTTACACCCTTTAAAGTGTATAACTAGTTGTATACAGGTGTTACTAAGTAAGAATGTTCTTAATGTTTTCTCTGAATCCTGTGTGGGTGCCTCAGTTTCCCCTGTGCATTTCTCAAGGATCTAGATGGTGGGATAAGGGGGTGTGATTGTTGTAGAGCCCTAGAGGGCCAGTGTGATGCTGTCTGCACAGAGAATGGCTGCAACCCTGTCTCCAGGCAACTGATGGCCTGGGCCGCTCTCCTGCAAGCTGCCAACTGAAGGTGTTGGAGAACAGAGAGATCAGGTGGCCTCCTAATGCCTGGAAAAGAGACAAAGGCCAGAGGAGGGAGTGTCAGTGCCTGTGTGGACTTCCAAGAAGCGCATGGTGTGGAAGGGGATGCTGGGATGCTTTGGAACAACTCCATACAAAGCCAGTCAGGACTCTGGGGGAGCCTCCTCTCTCTGAGCAGACTGTCTCCAGGGCAAGAAGCTTACACCCTCCTGGGTCTGACCTCGGAGCATTCAGCCCCTCCACACCATGCGCTTTCCACAGCGAGTCTGCCCAGGCAGGTCCTGGGGCAACCAAAGGTACCTGCACCCCAACTCTGCAGTCAGACGTGACCCTCAGCCAGCCAGTAAAACAGAAAGTTTATTAGACGACAGGATCACAGTCTAAAACAGAGCGTGTAGATACAGAAAACAGGACCCCTCAGTCAGGCCCATCTTGGGGGATTGGGGAGCCCAGACCCAAGTTCTGGGCCTCTCCCCATTTCCCCATCCAGCTCCAAACTGACACTCCTTCCTCTGACCTTTGTGTCTCTTCCGGACAAGGAGGCCAACTGATCTCTTTGTCCCCAACACCTTCAACTGGCACCTTGCAGGGGAAACTGAGGCACACACAGAGTATTCAGAGAAAACATTAAGAACATTCCCACTTTGTCACAACAGGTGCAACAAAATATAATGTCGTATATTGAAGCAGGCAAGTGCTGCTTCTGACTTTCCACTTTTAATTGACCATTGTAATCTTGTGGTGCCGACGCATTGTAGCTTCATTTTATATCGGCTTCCAGGGCGGCAGCGGGGGGGCACCACCAAAAGTTATACCAACCTGCCGCCTACGGCTGTGCTCCCAGAGAACAAGCCACCTCCTGCACAAAGGGGATCAGAGGACCTACCAAAGCCCAGGATTGAACCAGGGACCTTTAGATCTTCAGTCTAACGCTCTCCCAACTGAGCTACTTTGGCAGCCATGTGATAGTAGTCTGGCCTGCTCCTTGTCTGTCTGGGATGTTTTTGTCAGCAGTTGCACACAAAAAGAACAGGAAAACGAACGGCTGCTCCACACCCCCACCGGAGGAACCCGGCGCCCTTAGCTGTGGGGAGTAAGAAGTGGCTGTTGGCTGACAGGGCCTGTCCCCGAGGAGCTGGAACAGCAGCTGCCACCTCCCCCTCGGCTCCAGGCTGTGGGAAATGCTCATTGCCTGGCTGCATGGGCAGATGCTGCTCCGTGCTCTGGAGAGCGTCTGTATTGCTCTGTCAACCCCCCGTCTTCACTGAGCCAGTCTGGTAAGGTCCCAAGTGCCCCCTCCGGCCTGGCAGCTGAGAGTCTGTGCAGACATCGGTCCCCCTGCCAGCACCACAGGCAGCAGCAGCGCCAGCCCCCAGCACCACAGGGGCACTCAATGCACTTCCTGTGGGGAAATGGCTCCTTGGCGTCCAGCTGCTAGAGTGAGAGCCAGGAGAGAGCAGTGTCTGACTCACCGTGGGGGAGAGAAGAGACCTGGTGAGTGCGGATCTCCCTCAGCCTCCCCCACAATGCTGGTCAGTTGTATTGTCACTGTGATAGTCAGTGCTTCCCTTCAGGGCTGACCCTAGAGGGATCCGGGGTCTGGGACAAATCCCCCCTTTCCTCCCCAGGCCCTGCCCCCACTCCACCCCTTCCCGCAATCCCCCACCCCTGTCCCAGCTCACCCCATTCCTCTCCCTCTCCCACATCTTCCCATCTCTCCTCCTCTCCCCCACAGAACAGCTGATCACTAGCAAGTGGGAGGTGCTGAAGAGGAAGAGGAGAAGCTTGTCAGCAAGGCCTGTAGTTGAAGGGGGCAGGGAGATCTGGCTGCCAGTGGGCACTGAGCACCTATTTTTTAAATTGTTGGTTCTGCAGCCCCATAGCTCCCATGGAGTCGCTGACTTGGCTCCTTTCGCACTCTAGAGAGAGGAGCAGAACCAGGGCTATGGCTGATCTATGGGGCACCAGGTGAGTGGCAGAGGCTTCAGGTGCTGAGAGTTTGCCAGACCCCTCAGGGACACAGTGTGAGGGGGTGTCCCAGGGATCTCTATGAAAGGAGCAGAACAGGATTTACTTGGGGTGGGGAGAGAATTGAGAGTGTCTCAGGGGGCTGTACAGAGGTATTGCCTGGGTGAGAGACTGGCTAAATCACAGGCCTCGCTGTGAGCAGGATTTGAACCTGCGCAGGGGAACCCTATTGGATTTTGAGTCCAACGCCTTAACCACTCGGCCATCACAGCTGTGAGCACAAAACTCCCCCAATGCCAGAGAAACTGGCAAAGAATCACAATGCCCAGGCATGAAATCATCTAACTACAGAATTCCCACCACAAACCTGGCTCCCAAAGCACAGGGGGGATTGCGGGTTTGTTCTCTTTGCTTAGCCATGTGCAGTCGCACAGAGAGCGTGTTTAACAGTCTCCCCTCCCACAGAGCGGGAAGGGGAAATGATTCTCAACTTGAAGCCTGACATAGGGTGACCAGACGTCCCGATTTTATCAGGACTGTCCCGATATTTGCTTGTTTGTCCTGCGTCCCGACCGATGTTTGGTCGGGACACTGGACAAACAAACAGTTTTGCCCTCTGCTCCGGCACACAGGCAGAGCCCGGAGGGACACTCGCCCCCCCGACACTGCCTCCTCCTTCCCCCATTGGATCCCTCCCCAAATCCCCACCCTGGCCCTGCCCCCAGCCCCACCCCCTCACTGCCCCATTGGATCCCTCCCCAAATCCCTGCCTGGCCCTGCCTCTTCCCCAAGCATGCGGCATCCTCCTCCCTCCCAGGTGTGCACACGGGCCATGGCCATGGCCGGGAGCGCAGCATGGAGGCTGCTCCAGCCCTGGAGCCTGCGGGGCAGTGCAGTGGGGCTGGGGGCAGTGCGGAGCGGGCAGGACCCATGTGGGCGGGGGGCGGAGACACACGTGGGGCAGACACACTCCTGCCGGGAGGGCCTGGGCCCGGCTGCCTGGTTTGCCCCTTGCCCGGGAGCTGCAGGAGGGACCTGGAGCGCGGTTCGGCTGCAGAGCACGGAGCACAGGCTGGGCCCAGGAGTGAGGGGATGGGGGAGCTGGGGGTGTATCGGGGGTCGGAGCCGAGAGTTGGGTGGAGACGGGGCTGTGCCACTGCCGCCGGGGGGGGGGGGCGGAGCCTCTGGCTTTTTTTTTTCTCCGCCCCCTCACATGGCAAAGTTAAGGTCTGTCGCACTCGATCTGAGCACTACACCCCATCTGAGCTCAAAGAGCTGAGCACGCAAGAGCGGCGGCCCGGGCGGGCAGGGGGAGGGGCCCGAGCGGAGGGGCGGAGCCGCGTGAGCAGGTATGCAGATCTGTGTGCGAGCAGAGCATTGTGGGAGCGGACGCAGGCTGCCAGGCAGGGCCCGACTTTGGCTCCGGGAGCTCGGCGTGGGGAAGGGACGGTCTCCGGGGGCCGCGTCGGGGCAGCTGTCGGCAGTGGGGGCCGGTGTGGGCGAGGCCGGCGGTGGGGGCGCGGCGGTCCGCCCCGTGTGTTATAAGTGCGGGGCGAGCGAGGGCGGGCGGCGGCCGGGCAGCAGGAGCTCATACTTACCTGGCAGGGGAGATACCATGATCACAAAGGTGGTTTTCCCAGGGTGGGGCTCATCCATTGCACTGCGGGTGTGTTGACTCCTGCGATTTCCCCAAATGCGGGAAACTCGACTGCATAATTTGTGGTAGTGGGGGACTGCGTTCGCGCTCTCCCCTGGGGATTGGTTTGAACAACAGAAAACCGACAGTGGGCTGTTTAGGCTTAGTGCACTGCAAAGCAGATTTTCAGGAAAGCAGTTATTAGTCTGGGCCTTTGGGAGTGCTCTTTTCCACAGGCCCTGTACTTCTAGGTATCTTTGTCACACGTTCCTCTTTGTAAGCAAAGCTCAGCTCTGAAACTTTACTTGGGTCTTATAAGGCTCTTTCTGTGTTCTTGGTTTTCCCTGGTCTTTTGCAGCTGATCTGCTCTCTAGTCTGCTTTTGGGGGGCTTGGACCGGTGCCTTCCTTGGCTCTAAGGGGAGCTGCCTGCCTGCTCTGCTTCTTTCCCTGCTTGTAGCTTCTTGCCTG
The DNA here is from genome assembly GCF_020497125.1 of Mauremys mutica. Taxonomy (NCBI): domain Eukaryota; kingdom Metazoa; phylum Chordata; order Testudines; family Geoemydidae; genus Mauremys; species Mauremys mutica. Next base: position 482,754 of record NW_025423288.1, read on the forward strand.
GCCCTTCTTCTCGGGCTCTTCCTTCTTTGACGGGAGGACGGCCTGTCCAAAACGCCTGTCCCACCTGGTCCCCTCGTCCAACAGGCAGCCTCGTCCCCTGCCCTGGGGCCGCTTTGGCTTTCGCTGTCTGTTCCTGTCTCTTGGTGGCCACCCTGTCTGTGCTACGGAGACTAGGCTGTCACAACCCTGTGCTGGAGGAGGGCTTTCCGTTGCTTGAGGCCCACCCACCGCCTCCCCGAATGCCCTTTAGCTATGCTCTCGGGTTAGGGCGGCGTGGCCGAGTCGCCCAGGAGCGGGTTTTCCCTTTTGCACACCTCTGACGGACGGAGCTGTTTTGACTTAACTGTTCAGCACGCACCGACCCTCGGGCCTGGGCTGCACGGGGAACGTAAATCGGCGCGGCTACATCAGTCCGCGCCTTGGTCGGAAGAATTCTTCCGTCGACCTAGCTCCCGCCTTTCGGGGAGGTGGATGGCCGGCACCAACGAGGAAAACCCTCTCCAGGACCCTTCTCCGGGAACAGTGCCCTTCCGTTTGGGGAGATTATGCTGCTTTAAAAAAGAGAAATTGTTTAACTGCCTTTCCCTGAGGCCAGGTTGACTTTGTATTGCTTCCCTCGTGGCTCCTCATAGCAGTTGCGTTCTGAAATCTTTAGGCTTTGACTTCATTTATGATGAAATCTTGCTGTAACTTTATTCTAATTTTCAATGAGTAACTAGACCTGAGCTGTTTGGTGTGTTAGGGGAGGATTGTTTAAAAAGCTGGGATTCCACTTTTGGCTGCCTTTCCATTACATTTCCTCTGAAAGCCCACCGAAAGCCTCCACTTCCCACATAACTCTCTCAAACCTGCAGTCATCAGGCATACAGAAGATGCTTACAGTTTCACTCCATACGAGTCCAGTTCCTTGCTGTTTCCTGTCTAACCACTGCACACATATGGTATCCCCTCCCTACCCGGAGCTGCTTCCTGGCTTTTGCGCTCAGGACAGGAAAACGAGAATGGAGAGGTAAGCTGTGCAGGGAACTCTTCCTCAGCTCGCACTCCACCCCCAAGGGCCTTTCGAGGTCTTCTACGGACTTCAGGTTTCATTTGATTTCCAAGGTTTATGGGCTCATTAATTAGCCATCTCTCCTAATGCAGGGATCCTACGGGTCAGACCAAAGATCGATGGCCCAAAAGAGCTAAGAAACAGAAATAAAGGTGAGCGCTAGGCGTTACATTCAGATGAGCATCCAGAATCTGACTGTGCCCTGGCATGTTCAACGCTGCCGAAAAGAAGGAGCTCGTCCGGTCCCTCTGCTAGCACCCAAACCTGGTGGCTAGTCGGTCTGCTGGGAACTAAGGAAAAGGAAAAGAATTAAAGGAGTCAGGAAATAACAAGGAAATGAAGAGGTTTGTCCAACGGGTTCTGTCTGATTTACCGTCTTCCCCAGCTATCCGTCCAAGTTAAAGACCTAGCCCAGTATCCTGTCTGCTGACAGCGGCCAATGCCAGGTGCCCCAGAGGGAATGAACAGAACAGGGAATCATCAAGTGCTCCATCCCCTGTCGCCCATGCCCCGCTTCTGGCAAAACAGGGATACCTAGCTAGGGATACCGTTGGCGAAGCGCCATAGATGGACCTATCCTCCATGAATTTATCTAGTGCTTTTTTGAACCCTGTTACAGTCTTGGCCTTCGCGACATCCTCTGGCAAAGAGTTCCACAGGTTGACTGTGTGGTGCGTGAAGCAAGACTTCCTGTTGTTTGTTTTAAAGCTGCTGCCTATTAATTTCATTTGGTGACCCCTAGTTCGTGTGTTATGAGAAGGAGTAAATAACTCTTCCTTATTTACTTGCTCCACGCCGGTCATGGTTTTATAGACCTCCCTCGTATCCCCCTTTAGTCGTCTCTTTTCCAAGATGAAAAGTCCCAATCTTATCAATCTCTTCTTAGATGGAAGCTGGTCTATATCCCCTCATCATCTTTGTTGTCCGTTTCTGAATCTTTCCCATTCCCATATATCTTTTTTGAGATTGGGGCGACCGCATCAGCATGCAGTATTCAAGATGTGGGCGTACCATGGATTGATATTGAGGCGATATGATAGTTTCTGTCTTATTACCTGTCCCTTTCTTAATGATTCCCAACGCTCCGCTGCACATTGAGTGGATGTTTTCAGAGAACTATCCACAACGACTCCCAGATCTCTTTCTCGAGTGGTAGCAGCTAATTTAGACCCCATCGTTTTATAGGGATAGTTGGGATTATGTTTTCCAATGTGCATTTACTTTGCACTTATGAGCATCGACGTTCATCTGCCATTCGGTTGTCCCGTCACCCAGTTTTGTGAGATCTCTTTGTGGCTCTTGGCAGTCTGCCTGGGACTTAACTATCTTGAGCAATTTCGTATCACCTGCAAATTTTGCCACCTCACTGTTTAGCCCTTTCCGCAGATCATTTATGAATAAGTTGAACAGTACTGCTCCCAGTACAGACACCTGGGGATAAGAGAGGGCAGATCCTCTTCTGACACTGGCAGACCAGGTGCCCCTAGGGCTTACTGAAAAGTGACAAACGCATGGCTGGAAACTAGTCTTGCTCACCTGTTTGTTAGTGTTGTTAAAACAGGCATTAGCTTTATAAAACGTGTTTAGAGTTTATGACAAGCTCGTGAGTTGCTGCATGCATTATTCTCACCTATAATAGCCGTAGCCCATGTTGTAAGGTGATATATAAGCGTTGGCACTAAAGCTGTAAACCCCCTTGCCGCCGCCCCCGCCACCAGTCAGGAGAGAAGCATTACCAAGTGTGAAATGCTAGTTTACCAGAAGAGGCGTCATCTCCTTTCCAACAAGAGAAGGCCCTGACTGAGACATCAGAGAAGCCACAGTGGATCATCCGTGGACAAAAGACTTCGTTGATGGCTCCCCCTCACACACCTACGAGGAGGCAGAGCCCTGCACAAACACTTGCCCCCATCAGCTTGAGCTCTGGGGGAATGGAATAAAAATCCCTGTCAGGAAGAAAACCGTTGTTCCCACCCGATGTTGCTTGGACTTCAGGGAGACGGCACACTTTCTAAGCATCAGCAAGGGATCCCAGCTGTTTGGCTAGGGTTAGCCCTAAAGAACATACAAAGCTTGCGTGTTACAGCAGCTTTTACTACACCTGGATGGCAAGATAGAGTCAGAATGCCCAAGGAGTCTGTTTGTTTGGTCTCTTGCAGGTGCTACTGATGTCCTTTCTGCTGTCCCTGGTGTGGAAAGACAGAGGCGGTTTTGAATCTCTTCAAATTGTTGTTAGTGCTGCAGTTGCTTACCCTAAGCTTATGCCGTTAGATCTCTTTCACGGTGTATTTTGGTCCTGAGAGGTAAAAGGTGTGTTGTTATGGAGTGAGATAGCAAACGTCAGTTGCAGAGGTGGTGCATGTGCCCCCTCTGGTCCCAGAGTCCAGAATTTCCATAAACCCACCCACTGTCCTGTGACTAACAATCTCGCTCTGCTAACTCTTCCAGCAAAACAGGCCAAAGAAAGTGTATGCGAGCGCTGTACCACAGCCCCGTTGCTCTTTTCGGTTCCTTCCCACAGAACTTTCGCTCCATACCAGTCCAGTTCCTTGCTGTTGCTTGTCTAACCACTGCATGCATGTGCTATACCGTACCCTGAGCTGATTCCCGGCTTTTGTGCTCAATACAGCCTTGCCCCTTCGTGTCTCTGTGGCACAATGTGTCAGCGCGTTCGGCTGTTAATCGAAAGGATGGTGGTTCGAGCCCACCCAGGGATGACGCTAAGCCTTTGCTGTTTCCTTGCTTCCCCGAGGCCTCTGGGGGAACCATTTTGCTGCCTCTGGGCCTCAGTGCTTTCAGCTGGTGGTCCAAAGAGCGGGCTGGATGCCATTCAGAAACCCATCTGCCAGCAGCCGTGCCGGAGGCTCAGGCTTATTCCTCAAGGCCGAGGACAAAAACTTTCAGCCGGGAACATTTCGCTCCCTTCCCGCCTCGGCCCAAGCAGCAAGGGAGAAGCGGAGGAGACACACCGGCTCAAAGACGCCTCCCTCCCACTTCCCTGTACGCTGTGCAAAGCTCTTGGCCTGCCTCATGCCTCGTCAGGAAAGTGCGGCCATGCGGCCCAAGCCTGAGTCACGTCCGCAGCCTGGCCCGCCCCGGCTGATGGCGCGCAGAGCCACGCGAGTCAATGGCAGGTCGAGTCAGGAGCCTCGGCTCTTTCCCCTGACAGCCACACACACAGCGCTGCCTAGCGCCCCGAGAGCCTCCCTCGTGTTCTCCCGCAGCAGCCGCCTGCCGGTGTGAGTGGGAAAAGGGGACCAGGAAGCACTGCAGCCTCATTCCAGGACAGGAGGCCCTCACCACGCCTAAGCCTGCCTCTTGCCTTCAGCCCAGGCAGCCAGAGGTGCCGGGGAGCTCCCTGGCAGGCCGCTTCGCCTCAGCCACCTCTTGCCTCACGGCCTAGGCTCTTGGTGCTCTGCTGGTCACCGGCTAGCTTGAAGGCCCAGAAGGAAAAGAAACAAGCGCACGCGTAGCAGAGGATGGTTTCGATCCAGCGACCTCTGGGTTATGGGCCCAGCACGCTGCCGCTGCGCCACTCTGCTGGCTCTTCACACTCTCCCCCTGCCACCTAGCCGCCACTATCCAGATTAGTGCCTTACGCGCTCTCGCGCTGGCAGGCAGATGCGCAGGCTGCTAGGCAGCTGCCCTGGTCACAGGATTTTACAGCTTCTACAGGGTAAAAGGGATCTATTTGGGGTTTGGATCCCATTGGGAGCTGGGTAGCTGAGTGCCGGAGACGGGAGCACTTCTTAAACTGTTTTCAGTTAAGCCTTCAGCTTGTGGGGGATGAGGTTCAGCCTTGGATCCGTGTCTGCAGCAGGCAAGCGCATCTGGCTCAATCGCCCCCCCCTCCCCCCCGCTGTATTAGCAGACTAAAACCCGGAGCAAACACACACGCCTTGCAAAGGAACAGCAGCCGGGATCTCAAACAAATATCAACATTTTATTTAGATGACGTTCAAAGAAAAAAACAGTGTACGGTACAGCGTTTAGGCGTAGAAGTTTCTGGTGCTCAGGGAACAACGTACAGCTTACCCAAGGGGTGCGAAGTTCGGTTTAAAATGGGGTGGCCTAAGGAATACATAATCTGCAATAGCCCCGACTGGGGGTAAAAGGTTTACGTTCAGACACTGAGTTAGGAGGGTATGTTGTCCATATGAGGGCTACGTTCGGGTGTGGAGTATAACGAGCGGTTACGACGATGAGGATGGATTGACGGGCGTTTGGTGAGTTTTAACGTTCACTGTTTTTGAATCTTTGCCACAATCTAGTTGAAGCAGGGTCATCTGTTGGTGATCTGTCGTCAAGGCCTATCACTGGCTGGTGCCTCAGTTTCCTCTAGGCAGCAGTGCTGCAGGCTCCTTTGGTCAGTTCCCATGCAGCTGTGTTGGGGGAAGGGGGAATAGAGGCTCATGCTCCCCAGCCCCACGCCCCTCCCCCAGCAGCTGGGGAATCCAGGCCAAATGTAACCCTGGTAGCTGGGCCCGGATTAGCCTGGGCCGGGGTAGGGCTGGGGAGGAATTGCGGGGGAGACAGATGCACCTGCTGTGAGGGGAGATCCTCCCATTCCCTGCCAACCCCCCTCACTCCTTGCAGCACGGCGCCCCCTAGCACTTCTTTCTCTGTCGTGGGGGTGTCTGCTGCCTGCTTCTCCCTTAGCATCATCTCTCCCCACCCTGGGGCACTGGCATCGCCCGTCCTGTGCAAACAGGCAGGTCCCGGTGTGCCCCATGGCGCTGCCGTGCAATTGGGGGAGCAGTGGTTGAATGGAATATGGGAGTGGGCAAGGCTGGGGACCAGGACTCCTGGGTTCTCCCCCCAACTCTGGGAGTGGAGGTTAGTGGGTAGAGTGAGGGAGGGGCAGGGCTGGGATCCAGGGCTCCTGCTTTTTCTGGTTTTCTCCACCTCCTGCAGCTGCCTTGGTCCTTTCGGTGCATTTCCTGTTCCAAATTCATTTGCTGACTTGTGTAACTCACCCCAGAGGTGGCTGCATCTCAGTTTTGGGTGAGGCATCCTTGGCTGCATCACCCCCTAACCACGTATCTCTCCCCCCTGCAGGTGACCCTGCAGCACTCGGCAAACATCCGCAAGATCTTGGGGCGCTTTGAGCATTGGGCAGGGAGGGGCCAGGAGCCCTGCCCCCCCTGAGAATGGGACCCAGCTCCCCCTACTTTTTACAGGGATTAAAAAGGGGCAAAGGGGGGCAAATCAGAGGAGGGGGGTGGTCAGGGTCTGAGCAGGGGGTGGAAATTGACTGGTCGGGGGGTCAAGCAGCTGGAGGCAGCGTTAGGAGAGGGGCTGAAGGGCAAAGTCAGGGAGGGGGGAAGGAGCCGGAGTTCAGCCCAGGGGGAGGCGCTGCCAGAGGGTTAAACCCCGGCACAGGCAGGGGCAGAGGGGTAACAGTTACCCCGGGGGGCTGAGACTCCAGTGTTTGCAAAAACTGGGTGGGGGGAGCAGAGGGGCTTTTCTATTTCCCCTCCCACAGGCAGCACCTCTCAGCAGGGGCTTCCCAGGGCTGGGCTCTTAAAGGCACAGGCATCCCACTGCCTAGACACTGCAGCTCCTCTCTGATGTGACCTACTGAGGTGCTGCAGTAGGAGACTCAATTCAGTGAAACCGGCATTCCCTATACACCCCCAGCCAGGGGGCTGTGCACCCCCTCCCCCGAATTTCCCCAACACCCCCCAGTGGTCAGGTAGTTACATGCAGCGCTGCCAATGTTGTCACTGGTTGCAAATCTGAATTGAAATTGAAACATTAACACACACTTTAAAAGCAGCTCCAACGTATGAAAAATACTTGTACCTGAGAAAGTAAAATAGGGTTGGAAAGTCTGGACAAAGCCAGGATTCCTCACCCAGCTGTTGTGTTTGCTGACAATGTCGGTCCATTGGCTTCCGCAATGTTGGCCAACCTCAGAATTTCAAATGACGATTTGGAAGCAAGGTGTGAATGAGCTCTGCCCTGACAGCTAGTGACGAGTCAGGGTTGGGGGAGGCTTTGGGACCAGACTGTATTTACATGAACTCACCTACTCTGCCGAGGTGTCCAGCAGACAGAGCTGGGCCGCCTCTGCTCTAGGTGCCCAGAGGAGGAGGGAAGGTGTGTGGGGCTCTTCCTCCCTTCTGCCAAGCCCTGACTATCAATCCCAGCCCTGACCCTCCTTTCTTCAAGCCCCATGTGGGTGCCAGGAAGCACAAGGGCCAAACTTGTGGGCCTCAGGTGAAGCAGCAACCATCCGGGTAGCAAGTTCTAGAGCCGCAACCCATTGTGGCCATCCCAGCCAAAGGCCTGGCTCTAGGAAGTGTGAGTCACCCAGCAGGAGGGGGGAGACTGGCTCTTACAACAGCTGGAGACAGGGAAGTTGAGCACTGTGAGCTCCAGGGCTTTACCACAAGCCAACACAAGGTCCCACTGAGATTTGAACTCAGAGTGCAGGATTCAGAGTCCTGAGTGCTGCCCGTTACACCATGGGACCAGCTCGTGCTGCCTTCTCTGCACATCAGTGACCCTCATGGGGTCGGCTCATGTAAGGGACTGTTGGCCCCTTACTAAAGCTTAGTGGGGGGTTTGGTTGGCTAGTTCCCAGTCCCAATAGAAGGGGGAAGGGCCAATGGGAAATCAGGACCCTGAGACTGACAGTCCCCTGGGCACTTGCCTCTGTGCTTGAAGGAAGCAGGGCCAGGCTTCATGGGCTGGGCAGGCGGGAGCCCAGCACCTCTCCTCCTCTGGGCACCTAGAGCAGAGGCAGCTGGTGCTGACTGCTCCAAGGGAAGGCTTAAAAGCAACTGAGGCCAGGGCAAGAGGAGGGGAGGACCATGCTTATGTGTGGCCAGCAGACAGCCACAGGGCCAGCCTGCTCCCTGCTGTGCTGAACCCCACTGAAGGCCACCCACAGGCCACCTGCAGATCAGCTGCTGATGCTCTGTGGCCAACATCAGAAGAAGGTAGGAAAGCAGGGCCAGCCCCCCTGGTGGGGCCTCTTATGGTTCCCACCCCAGCTGCTCACTTTGGTAGTGGAGCCGCCCATTTTCTTTGGCAAGTCAGGAAGGGCAAAGGTGAGACTGGAAGCACCTGGGGCTCATGCCCCAGCCTTTGTGACACCCAACCCCCAACTCCTTCCCGGGGCTCTAGCTGAAGCCAGAGCACTGAGTTGAGTGACCAAGAAGAGGTTCCAGCTGTGAAGAAAGCAGGACTTGCAGCACAAAGTGAGCACAACCACGAGGGGACTCAAATCCTGAATCATCCGATCCACAGGGAGATGCCTCATCCTTTAGGCCACATGATGAGTGGGTCTAAACACTTCTTTGGAAAAGCCGGACACTGTGTTTCTCAGGTCATCTACTGAGGGGGGCCGAGACGCTCTGGGCACAAGAAGTTAAGTTCCCAGCGACACGTGAGACTTAATTGTATGGGGCCAGGTGCAGGGCTTTGGCAGGGAGGCTCGGGCATGGGGGATTGAGGTGCAGCAGATGGACCGGCTATCTAGGCACAGAGATTTAGTCTCCCTGAGGAGGAGGAGGAATCCTTCTGACAGGCAGTGGCTGTGCAGAAAAAGAGGAGGGGTTCCTGGGACTTTTTTTGACTCTCTTTTGCCTGCCTGCTCACTCTTGTGCTGAATGGTGAAGATTTTTTTCAACAAGCTCAGGTAGCTCAGTTGGTAGCGCATCAGGCTCTTAATCTGAGGGTCCAGGGTTCAAGCCCCTGTCTGGGTGCTTGGTTTTTAAGTTGCCTGGTGTGCCAGGAGCCAAACTCTGTTCACAGCCACATGCGGATTCCCAGAAGCTGTGGCCATTTCCTGGAAAGGTTCCTTTCCTTAGCAATCAGGAGAGAGGCCACATCCACAGGATGAGGCCTAGAACATGCAGTCTCTGACTGGCTGGAAGTGCTGTGGGGCCAGGTGCTGAGAAAGCCCAGAGGGGGAACAGCAGAGATGGGGGGAAGGGAGAGAGAGAAGCAATGAGGACAGAGCGCAAGTGTACAGGGGGCATCTGGTCTGGCTATTGTGAGGAACTTACCTGGTTTATACATGACCCTGGTGGAATTGGCCATCGGGAGGATCTGAGTCCCCACCCCCTTACCCAGAGGCTGCCTGACCTGGAGGACTGTTAGGATACAGAGATTCAGGCCAGTCTGCAAAGGCCTGTACTTTAAGAATTTAGGTGTATTTTTATCACTTAGCTAGTTATAAATATATAAAAGAAAGAATAAAAAATCACTGTCTGTCTGTGTAATGGCCTTCTCTTAGGCCTGGTCTACACTAGGCGTTTAAATCGGTTTTAGGAGCGTAAAACCGATTTAACGCCAAAACCGTCCACACTAGGAGGCACCTTATATCGATTTTAATGACTCTTTAAACCGGTTTCTGTACTCCTCCCTAACGAGAGGAGTAACGCTAGTATCGGTATTAACATATCGGATTAGGGTTAGTGTGGACGCTGATCGACGGTATTGGCCTCCGGGAGCTATCCCACAGTGCACCAGTGACCGCTCTGGACCGCAATCTGAACTCGGATGCAGTGGTCAGGTAAACAGGAAAAGCCCCGCGAACTTTTGAATATTTCCTGTTTGCCCAGCGTGGAGCTCCGATCAGCACGGGTGGCGATGCAGTCCGAAATCAAAATAAAAAAAGAGCTCCCGCATGGACCATGCGGATGTGATCGCTGTAAGGGCAGGCAAATCCGTTCTATCCGTTCTATCAGCGCTCCGTTACAGAAGATGAAATTCAGAATCCTTTTTTAAAAATCTCCAGACAGACGCCATAGCAGGGACTCAGCGCACTGCAGCGTGACAAGCGTAACGGAAAGCCAAAGAATCAAATGGATGCACATGGACTGGAGGACTGAAGCTATCCCACAGTTCCTGCAGCCTCCTAAAATTATTTGCATTCTTGGCTGAGCTCCAAATGCTTCTAGGGTCAAACACAGTGCCCGCGGGTCAGGGCATAGCTTGGCAATCTACTCACCCACCCCCCACCCACCCCCAGAAGCGAAAGGTAAAACAATCCTCTGACTCTTTTACATGTCACCCTATCTTTACTGAATGCTGCAGATAGACGCGATAGTGCAGCACTCAACACCAACATCCTTGCTCCCCGCCCCGTCATGGGCGGCTGATGGTACAAAATGATGGAAATCCATCCTCATCATCAGCATAAGCTGATTGTGCAAAAAGATGGAAATCCATCCTCATCATCAGCCTCAGCTGATGGTACAAAAGGACTGGTAACCGTCCTCGTCATCAGCCTATTGGCCCTAATTTTTTCTGGTGGATGGATGGTGCAATATGGCTGGTAACCATCCTCATCATAGCAACAGGGGGCTGAGCTCCATCAGCCCCCACCCTTCATGTGTAAAGAAAAGATTCAGTTGCCCCTGGACTAGCAGTGGGATGCTGGGCTTCTCTCCTACACACTGCTTAATGTCCTGTCTGGACTATCATAGCAGCTGGAGGCTGCCTTCCACTCATTTCTCACTAACAAGTCAGTGTGTCTTATTCCTGCATTCTTTATTAATTCATCACACAAGTGGGGGGACAATGCTACGGTAGCCAAGAAAGGCTGGGGGAAGAACGGAATCAACAGGTGGGGTTGTTACAGGAGCACCCCCTGTGAATAGCATACAGATAATAATTTCTGCGGGCTCTGACACAGAGCAGGTGGTTCTTTAGCACACTTGCCTATATTAGGCAGCACTGATTCTATTTTTAGATACCAAAAAGGAGGGATTGACTCAGGGAGTCATTCCCAATTTTTGCTTTTGCGCCCCTGGCTGATCGGCCAGGGGCACTTATGACAGCAGCCAATGGTACAAAACGATGGAAGGTACAATATGGCTAGTAACCACTCTTGGCTTTTGCGCCCCTGGCTGATTGACCAGGGGCACTAGCAGCAAATGGTACAAAAGGACTGGTAGCCATGATCATCCTCAGTTCCAATTTATGGAAGGATTTGGATGGTGCAATATGGCTAGTAACCATCTCTGCTGTCATGCAAAAGCAAAAGCATGCTTCTGTGTAGCGCTGCTGAATCGCCTGTGTGAGCGGCATCTAGTACACATACGGTGAGAGTCACAAACGGCAAAAAAAGCTCCATGATTGCCATGCTATGGCATCTGCCAGGGCAATCCAGGGGAAAAAGGCGCGAAATGCTTGTCTGCCGTTGCTTTCCCAGACGAAGGAGTGACTGACGACATTTACCCAGAACCACCCGCGACGATGATTTTTGCCCCATCAGGCACTGGGATCTCAACCCGGAAGTTCCAAGGGGCGGGGGAGGCTGCGGGAACTATGGGATAGCTAGGGAATAGCTACCCACAGTGCAACGCTCCAGAAATCGACGCTAGCCTCGGACCATGGACGCACACCACCGATTTAATGTGTTTAGTGTGGCCGCGCGCACTCGATTTTATAAAATCTGTTTTACAAAACCGGTTTATGCAAATTCGGAATAGTCCCGTAGTGTAGACGTACCCTTACTGTGACAGTCTGAGGCCTGGTTCTTCGGCTAGGCAGCAAAGGCAGCCATAAGGTGGGAAGTGTATGGTCACATCCTCACATTCCCAACTAGTCACATTGAACTAAGGTGCTATTGGGCTGTTAGGAATATAATCCTGTCCTGATATTCCTATCACCTCCAGAGAAAGAGAAACTTAGTTTGGTAGCATCCTGTCTGGCAAGAACTCACTTATCAATAGACACAGCTCGAAAACCCTTATGTCTGTATAGATGTAGTTGTGAAATCCTCCCTTCTGTATTGTTTTGTATGTTTATTTGCATGGTCTCTGTCTGGTTCTGTGATTGTTTCTGTCTGCTGTATAATTCATTTTGTTGGGTGTAAACCAATGAAGGTGGTGGAATATAATTGGTTAAATAACCATGTTACAGTATGTTAGGATTGGTTAGTTACATTTCAGTAAAATGATTGGTTAAGGAATAGCTAAGCAGAACTCAGGTTTTACTATATAGTCTGCAGTCAATCAGGAAGGCGGGGGGTGGGGAGTGGAATGGGACCAGGGACTGGGGATGGGGGAATTGGGATCATGTTTTGCTACAGGGGGAAATGGGAACGGGGATGGGAACAGAAACAGGGACACAGACAAGGCTCTGTGGTGTCAGAGCTGGGAAGGGGACACTGAGGAAGGAAACTGGAATCGTGCTTGCTGGACGTTCACCCCAATAAACATCAAATTGTTTGCGCCTTTGGACTTTGGGTATTGTTGCTCTCTGGTCATGTGAGAAGGACCAGGGAAGTAAGAGGGTGAAGGAATAAGCCCCCTAACACTGTCATTTGTTGCTGTAGGCTCCATTCACATCCCACTCCTGACACAATCACTGTCTTCTATCTGACAAAATAGCCTAATTTCAACCTCTCCTGTAACATTACACCACCAACTATTTAGCATTTGTATGAGAGAAGTTGGAGGGAATTCAAACATCTTCAAATGGCAAAACTTTTCCCCCGACCTGGTCAGTGAATCCTATGGTGAGAAACTTTCTGTGCATTTCAGTTTCTTGTATTGTCGGCGGGGGCTGAGGTGCTGGAAGGGAAATGTCCATGGAAAACTTGGACATCACTGTTGTCCAAAAAAAGGCTGGTGTTAGACACAATCGCTTCTCGTATTCCTGTGGAATCCGAGTCTAGCTGAAGAATTTCTGTCTATCCTAGAGAGAATCATTCCATTGTAAATACAAATGCAATGAGATCTTCAGGTCGAGTCAGCGCCTTTAAAAAATATTTACTGAGAAAAAAGCCATTCTTTGCCTTGTTGATAAGGACAAGAAGCCCTCTTTTCCTTTCCATTTCAAATGCGAAATGAATGGAGATTTTCATTGAAAAACTTCTCGTTTTTAGGGGGAATTGAACCCAGGCCATGGCTGTTAAAACACCAGAACCTACTGCTTAAAGCACCAGGGAGGGATGGTTTTTTTTGACAGCCAGTGTTGCTTTTCTCAGCCTCCTATTTCACCAATGTGCAGTTAAGCTCTGGAATAGGCTCCCAAAGGCGTCTGTGGTGTCTCTGTCCTCAGAGGTTTTTAAGAACAGGTTGAACAAACCTCTGTCGAGGATACTCTGCATATACTTGGTCCCATAGATAACCTGCTCTAGCTCTATCTGCTACCTTCATCGTGTTTGGATGTAAAGGTGGGAAATGATGGAGAAATTGGCCCCTCTTTCAAGTTTAAATGTTGTAACTTCTACATCTAGACCTGGGTGGCCAACCTGAGCCAACGTAACTGCCAAACATGCACCTTTGTATGCAACTGCTGAGTCAGTTGTGAACCTTGCTACCATTATCATTATCCCTTTGAATAATGATGGTGATGGACACTTGGCTGTATATCCCAGAGTGTCCTGGACGTCTACAGGCTGCATTAGCCAATCCAACCATTCAGCACTTGCAGATGGGCACCTCTGTATTCTGCCTGAGTCTTGTACAGCTATGAAAGGCTGGTAGATGCCGATATTTTCCCGTCTTTTTAACCAGCACTAATACCCAGCCAGGCCAGGGCTGGGAAGAGAGAGAGAGCAGCAGGTTTCCCCTATTGTGGCTGTCTCGCTTTTTCTTGACTAGCTTCACCTCTGCACCAACGTGGGCTTTTAGTATGTGAGCCTGGCTAGCTCAGTTGGCAGAGCATCAGACTTTTAATCTGAGGGTCCAGGGTTCAAGTCCCTGGTCAGTTGAGAAACTCCTCACTATGATTATAAAAATCTGTCTTTCTGGAGTCTTGTTCAGTGTTACTCTTTCTCTCCAGGATTTTGCCTTTCCTAAGAAGGGCCTTTCTGTGGGGGGATTGAAGGAGTAACTCCTTGACATCCCCTCTGTCCTTGCAGGCTGGAGGAATAAAGTCCTCTGGGCATATAGCATGTTCCTCCCCTGCAGACACAAACACACAGAATATCCATAAGGAATTAAAATTAGAATCCACCACTTTCCTTGGGGGCTTGTTCCTGTGGTGAATCATCCTCGCTTTTGAATATTTGTGCCTTAGTTGTAATATGAATTTGTCTCTTTTCACCTTCCAGCCATTGTTATGCCTTTCTCTGCTCGATTAAAGAGCCGTTTCATACCCAATATTTTCTCTCCATTAAGGCCCTTCAACACTTCAATGAAATCACCTTTCAATCTTCTTTTGATAAGCTGAACAGGTTGAGCTCGTTCAATAGCAAAGAGCCACCAAATGTTCTGAGGGCTGGAGAAAAATGTCTTCTAGGGAAAGTGGTGGATTCTCCATCTCCTGATGTCATTTAATGAAGACTAGACGCCTTTCTGGAATGTGTTTGCCCTAAAAGTAGTTATTGTGTCATACAGGAGGCCTGTGATATGCAGGGGGTCAGATTAGATGCTCTAATGCTCTCTTCTGGCCATAAAGTAGACTAATTTCTGAAAAACTGAGCGTAGCATTGGGAGCAGCGTCTGATGTTTTCCTGTCTAGCCGGCTTGCTGCCTAGAACAAATGCTCCTTGAGTGGGGTGATCCACAGGGAGTATCTCAAACCTCCAAAGTGCCTGGGCAGGGGCAGGACATTAGCACAGCAAGGGAGGGGTGTGGCAGTGACATCACAAAGGCCTTTTGCAGGACCTCAGACTATTGGTCAAAGGTGGTGGGGAGGTGGTGACCTCACAGAGAGATGCTGACATCAGCCAGGCAGGACAGGGGCCAGGGGGCAGGGAAACCTCAGAGACCCCTGTGGCTTTGTTTCAGCAAGTCTCCTTCTCCAGGTCTCTCTTTGAGGACAGAGAGAGTATTCGGGTTCACGTACGTGAGCGCCAGGAGGAACCTCTTTCGAGTTTTCTCCTTCCCTTTAGTGATTTTACTAGAAAACAGAAGTCCCTGTTTAGAAGGTAAGAGCCTCCTCGAGGGAAGGGGTGTTATGGTCGTGTCACAGTTCGGATGCCAGTGGCCCCCCTACACTGTCAGGAAGTTCCCACCACCCTGCTCTGTGTTCGCAGGGCGGGAGAGAGCAGCATTCCACGGCGGTGATTTGCTCCTGGTTGCCGGAGCAGAGCAGCAGGCTCAGCTGTCAGAACTTCCCAGAGCGATGAAAGGGGAGGGGCCCATGGCTCTGTAGCAGGAATGCAGGGCAGACGAGTTCACGACGGGCATTCTGGGATACTGGGGAAGGCCAGTTATGGTGATATAATGAACAGCAGCATTTACTCTGTTACTTTAAGTTTGCTGCAAAAAGCTCTAGCCTTCTCATTGAAGTCGTTTTATTTTGTCAGCAAAACAGGGCACTTTTGTCGCCAGACATGGCATTGCAGTGTGTTCACCAGCCACAAGCTACCGACCGAGAGAGCGTTGTGTGTTTTTCATACACCTGAGCAATATAATTCTGCTGAAACAACTTTGTAGTGCAGACCTGGCCAAAGATTCACTCACACACAGCATGCAAGGAAAACCTGACCTGCTCCTCTGCTTTGCAGAATCCAAACACAAGCAAAGCTTGTCAGGCCCTGGTGGTGATGGCAGGGAGTCAGGTGTGGGCAGATAGTGTATTATAGCTACCCCCAGGCACCATGGCTTAGCTGGCTAAAACATCTGTTTCATAAACAAAAGATCCTAGGTTCAACTCCCAGTGGTGCCTTGTTGACTGATTGTTGGGGCACCTGGTATTGGCTACTGTCAGAAAACAAGGTTCAGAGCTAGATAGGCATTTGGTCTAGCCCAGTGTGGTTTTTCTTATGGTTTAAATAACACTCACAGGCACTGATACCAGAGTTACTGAACGTTTGGGAGTTAGGAGCGGGTAGGTCAGTGGTCCAGTCCCCACACAGATGACCCCTGTCTCCCTCTGGGACAGGGGCAGGTCTGAGCTCTCACCCAAATGCTCATTGTGGCTGCCAGAATCTGTGAGCAGCTTGTTTAGTTGACGGCAAAGGTTGAGTCCTGCTTTGTGCACCGTGTGTGAGAATGAAAATCCTAAACTGCCCTTTGAAATAACGAATGCAGCAGGACGTGTTATTGTCCCTGCCCCAAAGCAGACAGACCAATGGAGAAATGCCGTCGAGTCCAAGGTAATACTCCACTGCCATTTTACCTTTTTTGCTTGCTAAACTCCTTCTTATCTGCCCGGCCCAGGCTGTCCTCTGCCTCAGCTGCTGCTCCCGGCCTGCTCTAGAGTCAAACATGCAGGGCCCCCAGGGGAACAGAGGCTGGGACAGGGCAGCAGCCTGGGCTGGGCTGGGAAGATGCTGGGAGTTCTCGTTCCCTGAGAACTGGCCTGGCTCCCTTCTCAACAGCGAACAAATCAATTCCACGTCCCCTCCCCAGAAAAACCAGCCTGGAGCCAAGGGCAGCAGGGGACGATTCCCTCCAGTTCCCACCAAGGCAGGAGAGAACCCAGGGTGTTTCTAGCAGAGCTTATGGAACTGAGGTGGGGAAACCAGCCTTTAATAACAGGCAGTTCCAGTTTAAGCTAAGTGTTTTTAACAATTTCTACAACATTAAATAACCCTTTAATCGTAGTGTCACCATCTATAAAATTGCTTCAGCCTCCTAAGTGCACAACTAAACATCTCTTCAAATCCAAGGGAGTGGAGATCAGTCAGTGTTCAGAGTCATCCCACAGAAAAGAACCATGTTGTGGTACATACTGGCCCCATCATGTGGCCATCGCCTTTCCCTCCTCTTCCAGACTCAGAATGTGATCAGCTCACACTGAGAGGGTGTAACACCCCTCCCTTGGTCTCTGTGCCAGAGCTCCTATCAGCTCAGTGTCCTTCCCACAAGAGTCGGCTGCTGAGAGGGTTGCGATGGGGTAAATGAAGGCAGAGGAGGATTGTTCCTCATGGGGTTTTTTGTGTGGCTCTGTGATCCTGCTGGAGGAAACATCATTTGAGTTTTTTTCAGTGGCTTGGGTTGGACTCAGGTTGTGACCCTGAGTACAGGGATTCCTGCACTTTCTGCTCTTAGCCCCTCAGGGAATGGACAATGGAGCATCTTCAGAAATTGGATAGAAAGTAGCCTAAGAAAGTGTAACATAAGTGAGAAGAAAAACAGCATTATCACCTCCCTGGTTGTCTAGTGGTTAGGATTTGGCACTTTTACTACCATGGCCTGGGTTCGATTTCCAGTCAGGAAAAAGTGACTTTAAACCAAAAATGCTTTAGTCATTCTTCACTTGCAATGTAAACAAATCCATGGTATTTTCCTGATTCCCCTGTCTTTCCAGTATCTCCATGGCAGGGTTGGCACCAGCGCAGCAAGCAGGTCCCTGGGGTGGTCAATGGAAAGGGGAGGCTTCAGCAGCAATTCGTCCCTCTCAGAGCAAAGGACTTGAGGCCAACAGCGGCAGAGGTAGAGCTCCAGTTGACTGCAGCTTTTTTTTTTTCCACTTGGGGTGGCAAAAACACTGGAAGTGGCCCTGCTCCATGGAAGACAATTTGTTAAATCCCAGATGAGTGCAGTTCTATCAGGTCTCAGCCTGAGTCCTTAGGTCTTAATCCTGGGGATATTGTCCCATCATGGGGCCATTTCCTGCCTCTCTTTCCTAGGGAAGCACAATTTTCCTTGCACAGACACAGGAACAGCAAGATCTTTCTCTGTCCCTTGTGCAAAGCAGGGGGCCAAATTCCAGGGAAACAATGGACAAGCAGGGGGCCCTGGGCACATCCAGCCCTGGCCGTGAGATGTTCCCTCCCCTCTTTCTTTATGCCCCTGTTGTTATTTCATGGAATGTCTGGGATGGGGGAAAAGCTGAGTTCACTCCAGGTAGAGGGTAAAAAGGACCCTGAAAATCTCAGGCCCCAACCCCTGCTACCAGGATCACCAAGGTGCTGGGGATTTGAGTAGGAAAGGGACTGTGTGAATTGTCAAGGTGGGGAATGAATAACAATCTACAACTAGATCCACCTCATTAACAACTGACACAGGGTAATCCTGCTGCTGATAGAAGGGAAACTGGGAGTGATTCTTTGCTGTTCAGCCATGGAAACAGTGACCCCGTTGCACCGCAGTGAATGTGCTGGGGAAAGCTGGACTTCACAGGCAGGTGGAAAGACCAGATCCTAGAAACACCTGGAGCTCCCCACAGCACTTCTGCCACCAGGCTCAGGTGTTGAGTGACTCACAGTGCCCCCCCCCGACACATTACCTTCCAGCAGGGGGTGGCAGCACCCCCCACCCAATGCAGGGGAGAGGACTGAGTGCATCTCTGCACCCTGAGTCCAGGGCACCCACTCTCTCTGCCCCACACATAGAATCTGGCCCTGCTGCAAAGCGACTCCTAAGAACCAGCAGCCTCCAGGACAGCAGGTTTGCCCTCAGAGCAGGGAATGTGTCCCCCATGCTGCTTTTAGGCCACCGGGTGCTCTGGAAACAGGAGGGCTCTGAGTGTAACCTATAACACCCTTGGCCCATCTGGGGATGTAGCTCAGTGGGGCAAAAGAGGAAAGTCAATCTGAGGAAGGCAGGGCAGAAGCTAAGCACCTCAGTGCAGCTAAGTGCGGTTAGTAGAGCACCAGCAGTTGTTCTGCAAAGCCTGGGGAGGTGCGGTTGGCTGCTGGGAGGCAGAATCTTGTGCCTGCCTTTTGGCTTCCCAGGGATGGCTACTTGCAGCCCAGGAGAAGAAGGATGGTTCTGGGTGAAAGGAAGACAAGCAAAGCTCTGGGAGGAAATTTGGGTGCACGGTGCTGGCTCTGCGCTGGGGGAGGGGGTTGGGGTACAGGTGGGGTGGCGCTTACCCCGGGCACTGCAGCTCCCAAAGTGACTGGTACACACAACCCTCTGGCAGCAGCTCCTAAGTGGGCCGTGCCAGGGGGTCTCCGTGTGCCGCTACCTGCAGGCGCTGCCCCCAGAGCTCCCATTGGCTGCAGTTCCTGGCCAATGGGAGCTGCGGAGTTGGTACTTGGGGCAGGGGCAGTGCATGGAGACTCTCCCCCCACCCCAGGGGATGCTGGGACATGACGGCCATTTCTGGGACTGGCACGGAGGGATGGAGGCAGAGTGGGCAGGGAGCCATCTCAGTGCTGCTGGCACATCTCTGCACACCCATGGGGGGAGGGGAGCAGAGGGCCTCCATGCGCTGCCTGGGGTAGGGGCAGTGCACAGAGCTGCCTCCCCTCCCGGGTCTCTTACAGGAGTGGGTGGGTGGGATCTTTTGGCCTGCGAGGTGCAGCAGGTCGGACTAGATGATCACTTTGGTCCCTTCTGACCTTAAAGGCTCTGAGTCTAAAAGGGAGAGGGAAGTAAAGGAAAAAAAAATAAACCAAACATTGTAATACCAGGATGACTCCACCTGCTCATTGTATAGTCCCGCCCCTTTCTTCCTCCCCTGGGTGTTGAATGACCTGCAGCACATTGATTCTCTCCTTCCATTGCTAAACTGATACAATGTGACTGAAATTAAACCCATTCCCAGCAGAGAAAACATCACATCCCTGCATTGGCTGGGAATTGAACCCAGGTCAACTGCTTGGAAAGTAGCTATGCTCACCGCTATACCACCAATGCATCTGGCAAAAGTGCCACTTATGCTTGCCCAATGAGGCTAGACCAGAATTGAGGCATTTTACTGCCTGTTAAAATGTACTGGAGTCTCATCACTAAAAAGAAACTACCTCCATCATCACTTGGGTTTGAACCATCAGCCTCTCAATTAAGTCACCCAAGTGGTTAATCACAGACACAGGTAACTATCCTACTTCCAAAGTTTGTCTATGAAGCACCTACAGGGGTACACCTGGCTGGTGAGGGAGGCGCACTGCTGGGGTTATGAGTTCAGGCCTCACCCAAACATCGGTTTTCATTAGCCATGGAGCTTCCCGCCCTCACTTTGTCTAATTCACAAGGAAAGTGCCATACGAGGGTGATGAGAGTAAATTCTAAACTCTGAAATGTGGAGGTTGGCCCATAGATTGGGATAAGGGGTTTGAAGAGGAAAAGGTCTAAGGATATAAAACCAGACAGTCTCCAGGGGCAGGTACGGTTCAACGCCTCAACAGGGAGCCATTTGGGGGAGGGGGTTTCACGTCCTCTGTTAAATGTCCTGAGAGGTATTTTAAGATGAAGATAACACCATGGCTAACAGTTGACTGGCACGTCCTGGGTTAAAGGAAGGAAGGGACTTGGGTTAATAGTCGGAAGATTTGTGTTACCGTCACTGTCTGACCCCCCTTCAGTTCAGAGGTTTGTACTTTGTTGGGTGGAACTCACAGACTCCTGGAGAGCAGGGCAGCTGTTTCCATGGCAGAGAGCCTGGCACTTAGGAGACTTTCTTAACTTGCTGTTTTGAAGCAATTCAATAAAATAACGGTGGAGCTACACTGTCCAGTCCAAAATTTCACCCCCCGCCGGTGCAAAAATGCTATTTGAGGATCTAAACAGGAGGCTTCCGGCGCTAGGACACCTGACCAGAGAGCTCAGTGGGGGGTGTAAGAGCTGCTGACTCTGAGGGTCCTGGGCTAAATCCACTTACAGGTGGAAGGGTTTTGATTTACTTGATGGATAATGAGCACCAGCTACCAGGGGAGAAGCCCTGCCAACCTGCTGCCACTCCAGCTGCTGCCCCGGGGGGGGGAGCCCCAGGGGGCCTGCTGCTGCTCCAGCCACCCCAGGAGTGCTGCCGGGGGCCACCGAGCTGCGGTTGCTCCTGCTGCCCACGGAACCACAGGAGGGAGATGATTTTTTGACAGTGACAGACGCCTCGTCCTAAAGGCCTTTGTCTGCCCCCTTCTAGTGACTGTTTGGTACAGGAATGCAGCCCTCACTCCTGGGTCTCTCCTGGGGAAATAATGTTTCTGTGCAAAACACCAAAGCTTTTGACAGAAAGGAAGAAAAGGAAATGGCCACACGATGGGACTAGGACATAAGGAATGAAACACAAGATGCTTCTCCCATGTGCATTGACTTTGAACCTTGTTGTTTGCGGTGTTGTGTCTCATGTCTTGGGACCAACATGGATACAACAAGGGGGAGGGGGTCACATAATATCTTCTAAAGGACCAAGGAAGGAAGTATTATTTACTCCTTCTCATAACACAAGAACTAGGAGGGGTCACCAAATGAAATGAACAAGCTGCAGGTTTGAAATGAACACACTTCCCTCAATCTGCTGGCAATGCTTCTACTAATGCAGCCCAATCTGCTGTTAGCCTTCTTGGCAACAAGGGTACTGTTGACTCATATCCAGCTTCTCATCCACTGTAATCCCCAGGTCCTTTTCTGAAGAACTGCTGCTTAGCCAGTCGGTCCCCAGGCTGTAGCAGTGCAGGGGATTCTTCCTTCCTAAGTGCAGGACTCTGCACTTCTCCTTGTTGAACCTCCTCAGATTTCTTTTGGCCCAATCCTCCAATTTGTCTAGGTCACTCTGGACCCAAACCCTACCCTCCAGCGCTTGGATTCTTTACATGCTTTCACAGAGTGAAGAGCACATGTTCCATGATTTCATATGGCAGAGTTTTATGCTATAGGGAGCTTTCCCTGTGTGAATTTGACAGGTGAATCAACATAGAGACACATTGTGACCCTTCTCAGGGAGCCGAGGGCTGTGAGTTTCCTTGTTGCCACCTTCCACTAGGAAGAGGGAGTTTTGCATTTGGCAGCTGGATGTTAGTGACCAAACTCACCCAGCCCATCAGGCACTCAAGGACCCTCCTCTGAGCTACAGCAGCCACCCTAACCCCTGAGTTCCTTCAATGTGTCCCCCTCTGGGGTGCAGCCCGGATCACCAGATACTCAGAGAAATCCCAGATTCTCTCTGCCCAAAGCAATGGTATATCCCAGGTTACTAGTTTTACTGTGGACCACTGCTACTGTATCTCACACAGCACTTGAGTATAGTTATCAAACAAGCAGAAATTTATTTAACAACTGATAGAGATTTAAACAAACAAACGTGAGTGATGGAAACCAACTGTTACCAACTAAACAAAATCAGAAAATGCAACCTACACTTTTTAATAGTTACCTTTCCTATCTAAGTAGATTCTCACCTCACACTTCAGTCAATTTCACTGATTGCTAGTCCCAAGGCGCCACGGCCCTGCCTTTCATGAAGCGCCACTGGTCATTAGGAATCTCCTTGGTGAATGGACCCAGAGTGTTTTTCTCCACCCTGAATCAGTCTTTTGTCTTTATATTCACAGAAAGGACGATCTCCTCATTCTCATATTGTCCTTGTCACTTCCACAGGGTTTCGATGTCTATAATTTGTCTTTGATGGTTTTCCATTGGCTTTTCTGGGTTGGTGCAAAGGCTGACAATGGAGCAATACATCACATAATTGGCTAGCAAGGGACAGGTGCCAATTCCCTCCCACTGGAATGGGCCGTCCCCACCAAGAGCTATGGTTGGGGTGACTCACTTTCACAACAATACTATATGGGCATAATTTTCCATGTACTTACATTACCCCTTAACTATGACTCGGACACACCTCTCGCAGTGATTAGGAGTATCAATAATTTACAAGCTTTCAGTAGAGATCTCACTGCTATGCTTCCTGGATAAATATCATAAAAGCAGTGTATTAGCTGTGGGGAGTTTGTCAGGTCTGAGACAGGAGTTGCTTGTGAAGAACTGTGACCCCCTTTGCCAATTGGCACCAATGAGCTTTTGTCACAGATGCACTGAGCTATACAGTCACATCCTGATAGAACAGAAAGGCCAGCACAAAAAAACAGAGAGAGGAACAATAAGATACTAAAATGACAATGGCTGGAACTCTCCATTTCTCTCAGTCTTTGCATTCATGGGCACTAAGAGCTGTAGCTACAGTTGAGGAACCAGGTGAGCGGACAGCTGGCTCCCCCTCCATACGAGTAACTTTCTCACACATAGGGAGATGGGTCAAATTTGGAATTGATGTTAAGGCTGTGTCTACACTTCAAACACTGGAAATATTCTTCTGACAACCTAACACTGTCTACACTGGGGCTCAGGTCACATTAACTACTTCTCTCAGTGGAGAGGACTTTTCACACTCCTGATAGACGTGCTCTGCCAACACAGCTTTTCAACATCGACCAGCCTTTAGCTGGCTTATTGACCTGAAAGGCAATGGATTTCAGTCTTTCTTTATATTGATGGTTAATGAGTGCAGCTGTCCTACCTGCTGGACACATCCTGTGACAGATGTCAGGCCTTTCCTTTGCAAATTAGAGAAGTGGGGAAGACAGTGACCCTTACAGTCTAAGTTGGTAAAAATTTATACAACTTGTCACCTCGAGTAGCTTTCCTTTGAATAGAAATTGACTTAGAAACTAAACAAAATAAATTCTATTTGAAAACACAAAATATTAAAATGTATACTGGGCCAATATTCTCTTATACACACTTTCTCACACACATTCTCCCACCCCAAACCTTTGGAGTGAGGTTTTCCACCAGAACTCCTTACACTACAGGGGGTAAATTAAATCAAATTAACTTTTCAAGATTAGCCACCATTTCCTGTACGACTAACAAAACAAAACAAAAAAAGACAACTTTCAGTTTTCCAAAATACTTCAGATTATCACACATTTAGTCTCTTCTTCTTTAACCAATAACTTCACCAATAATCTCATTTTAATAGATGATAAAAACATATTCAAAGATCACAAATTCTTATCATACATGTTAGTTTTCTTCTAATGCCCACTGCCAACAACTGAACCTTGGCTCAAGATGTGGTTTGTCCCAAACACTTCTGTGAGTTCAGATATCTCAGGATCTTCTGCAGTATGTGTTGGTGGAAGGGGTCTCCTATATGGGAGTCTTTGCATCATGAGGAAAAATACCTCTCGTGTCACACTTTTAATCTTTCAAAGTGAGAGAAGATAGAGAAGTGATGTAAATGCATAAAACACAAGAGAGAACTGTCTGGTCTACACTAAAGACATTTATCGGTTAACTATATTACTCCGATGTGTGAAAAATCCACACCACTGAGCAATGTAGTTACACAGCCCTAACCCCCTGTGTAGATAGCTATACATCAGCAGCAGAACTTCTCCTGCCAAAAGAGCCACTGCCGCTTGCGAGGGTTGGACTAATCAAGTCCGATGAGAGAAATCTCTCCCATTGGCTGAAAGCGTCTGTAATAGCAGCGCTACAGCAGCGCAGCTACATTGGTGCAGCTGCACCAACATCAGCTTTATTGTGTAGCCATAGCATCAGACACAAAACCATAGAATCAGAACTCAACATGCGAGTATCCAGAAGTCTGAAATTGGAGCCTGATACATTCATTGCCTCATTGGTTACCATCATTTCTACAGCCTTGAAGTCCTTGTTACCCAATCAGGCAGCCAGTTTGGGATCCACGGGAAGGAATGTCCTTTGAAGCTCTCTCTCTTTGGATCCAAATGGTAAAGGATGATTGTTCTCAATGTAACCTGGCATCATTTGGAACTGTAATCAGTGACACTGAACTAGGAAATGGAGTTGTACAAACAATTTTCCTTGGGTCATTGGTCACCATAGCTTCCTTTACTGGGGTGGAAACCAAGAACTGGATGTGGACTCTTTCAGCCCCAGCTCTTTCCAAATCCTTGGCCTTGGTTAGGGTAAATTTACACTTCTCCGAAGTAGAATCCTTTACAAAACCACTCCAAATCTCAGCAGTGTTAGTGAGGCTTACCAAAACATGGAGGCTTACCAAAACATGCCCAGCTTTTCTTTAATTTGGTGGCACAGTTCCAGGCAAGGGACTGGATACAGGGCTGGATCACAATCTTCATTAGTAACCAGAGTTGGAGTTTCTATTCAAAAATAGCTATTTTTCTGCAGCTATTAGATTTCCAAAACTGATTTGATTCGATATACATTTTTAGCACCTACAAAGGATAAATTCAACAAAACTCCACTTCTATTTCCTCAACATCTGCATCATGAAGGGCAGCATCTCCGATACAATAAGATTAGCTAGGAATGATCTTCTGTAGGGCTCCAGCTGCAGAGGTTCTGCTGTTGTTCACCATTTCTGAGTAGAGATTTTAAATCACTGCTGTTTCTTTGTTAGCCTGTCCAGTAAATTGGAGAGTTCTCTAATGCTGACAGAACTGCACCTCAACCTTCTCCATGACATCATGCAGGGATGGGGAAAAAGCAAAGCTGAAGTGAGAAATGAGGACTTTAGCAAATAGTCATTTGTCTTAAATTCTCCAATAAATCTGAGCTACATCCTATCAAACTGAACTACGATCCAACTGAGTGACCAAACAGCCTTCAGGAAAGATAGAAACCCACATCACAGAGAGCTAGAATACACGGCAATGAAAGTGTGAAGTGAAATTCCAGAGCAGGTTACATCTGATTATTCAGAATCAGGACAAGAGATTCTCCCATCACATTCTCCTCTGGTCCATTCAAACATACTTCACTCAGCACTGTCTCAATAGCCAGTTATGTTATTTACAAAATTTTTAGTATCCGAGCATTGCCATAATGGGGGACAAAACCACTCACCTTGCCAGAAGTGGCTTTACCAATAGATGGAACCTGGGATTTAAACTCCCAATGATCACACTGTGTTTGGGATCCATTTGAATTCCCCTTCCAGGTCTTTGACACTTTCATCTCCAGTCAGAGCGACACTGAGATAAGATTAAAGAAGTCAAAGCATCATCTCCAAGCACAGACAGCTGAGAACTGTTCCTCACAGGACACTTTGAGAAGTGGATGGATAGAATGTGATGATGATAACCTCTGCATGGCTCAGACAAAAGGTAACAGTTCTGCAGTGATGGGGAAGAAGGGAATCTCTGCGTCTCCCCATCTCCTTCCAGTGTCACAGAGGCTGAAATTACACTTTTTTTCCTGCCCCTGCTCCTCTTCATTTAACTATAATTTGAAAAATTCCCATTATATCTGCTCTTCAGCACAACCCAGAGCAACGTGAGAACAAGTGGCAATGATACAATCTGTATCACTGGTGACTAACAATAACTTTGAAATAGGAAGAATAGTATAAATGTGATGCTCCCTGGTTCCTGATAGGAAGGGCACACTCGAATTACTCATGGGATAATGGAGTTGATAGAAAGGACAAATGGGTCCACCTCAAAACAGGGCAAACTGCAAAAGGCAAAAATGGGCCCCTCATCTGGTCAAACTGAGGGATAACCATGCTGCAAACAGTTCAAACAGCTTTAAAAGTTACTATGTGGGAATCAGAAAAATTATTAGAGAAAAAAAAGTATTGATAGCCCTAGAGGTGTTTATGTTGTTGATCTCCCTTGCAGATTCTCTGATGACTAACATGGGCTAAGTGCCCACAGAAGGTTTTCCCGCACTCACTGCATTTATAGGGTCTCCCACCGGTGTGGATTCTCTGATGCCTAATAAGGTCTGAGCTGGTAATAAAGGTTTTCCCACACTCACTGCATTCATAGGGCCTCTCCCCTGTGTGGATTCTCTGATGTTGAGAAAGGGCTGAGCTGTGAGTGAAGCATTTTCCACACTCACTGCATTCATAGGGCCTCTCCCCTGTGTGGATTCTCTGATGGGTAAGAAGGTTTGAGCTGCGATTGAAGGTTTTCCCACACTCACTGCATTCATAGGGCCTCTTCCCTATGTGGATTCTCTGATGCGTAATAAGGTGTGAACTGCGATTGAAGGTTTTCCCACACTCACTGCATTCATAGGGCCTCTCCCCTGTGTGGATTCTCTGATGGGTAAGAAGGTTTGACCTGACAGTGAAGTTTTTCCCACACTCACTGCATTCATAGGGCCTCTCCCCTGTGTGGATTTTCTGATGGGTAAGAAGGTTTGACCTGATAGTGAAGTTTTTCCCACACTCACTGCATTCATAAGGTCTCTCCCCTGTGTGGATTCTCTGATGTTGAGAAAGGGCTGAGCTGTCAGTGAAGCATTTTCCACACTCACTGCATGCATAGGGCCTCTCCCCTGTGTGGATTCTCTGATGTTGATAAAGGCCTGAGCAGCTATTGAAGCATTTACCACACTCACTGCATTCATAAGGCCTCTCCCCTGTGTGGATTCTCTGATGCCGAGAAAGGGATGAGCTGTCAGTGAAGCATTTTCCACACTCACTGCATTCATAGGGCCTCTCCCCTGTGTGGATTCTCTGATGGGCAAGAAGGTTTGAGCTCCTAGTGAAGTTTTTCCCACACTCACTGCATTCATAGGGCCTCTCCCCTGTGTGGATTTTCTGATGGGTAAGAAGGTTTGACCTGCTAGTGAAGTTTTTCCCACACTCACTGCATTCATAAGGCCTCTCCCCTGTGTGGATTCTCTGATGTTGAGAAAGGGCTGAGCTGTCAGTGAAGCATTTTCCACACTCACTGCATTCATAGGGCCTCTCCCCTGTGTGGATTCTCTGATGTTGATAAAGGCCTGAGCTGCTAGTGAAGTATTTACCACACTCACTGCATTCATAGGGCCTCTCCCCTGTGTGGATTCTCTGATGTTGATAAAGGCCTGAGCTGCTAGTGAAGCATTTACCACACTCACTGCATTCATAGGGCCTCTGCCCTGTGTGGATTCTCTGATGCGTAATAAGGTGTGAACTGCGACTGAAGGTTTTCCCACACTCACTGCATTCATAGGGCCTCTCCCCTGTGTGGATTCTCTGATGTCGAGAAAGGGATGAGCTGTCAGTGAAGCATTTTCCACACTCACTGCATTCATAGGGCCTCTGCCCTGTGTGGATTCTCTGATGCGTAATAAGGTGTGAACTGCGACTGAAGGTTTTCCCACATTCACTGCATTCATAGGGCCTCTCCCCTGTGTGGATTCTGTGATGCTTTATAAGGATGGAGTAATCACATACGTTTTCCCCAAACTCACTGCATGTATTTTTTCTCTTTCTGCTGAGGATTTCCTGTTGTGTTGTGGTTTCCTTGAGGTCCTTCTGAGTTTCCTGACAGGAAATACATTTACCCACTTTCTCCCCTGGCTGGTTTCCCTGCTCTCCTTCTGGTCTGTGCTGAATGTCATGGGATTTTTCCTGCTTATGACTCCAGGACACATTCCTTTTCGATCTTTGCGATAATTCTCTGTGTTTATCCACTTGCTCAACATTTTCCTGCTGAGAATTCTCCTCCTCTTTCTCACATACCATTGCGTCACCTGCTGTGATAGAGACAGAAACCTCAAACAAGGATGGAAAGGGGAAGGCCAAACCAATACAAGTACTGGAGAGAAGTCAAATAAAAATCAGGAACTGAACTCCCCCAAGTTCTTCCCCAAACAGGAGAGAGGAGGGGATCAATTCAGGCTTCACATCCCATCCAAATTCACAGGGGGAAGGGAGGAAGCTACTGCCTGGTGTCTGCTAGTGTCTACAGGAAGCCATGAGCTATATTTACCCTAAGGATACGACCCCTGCTAGGGACAATATTGAACTGAGAGACCTTCCAAGGGCATTGTAGGGCATCCCAGATGTTTCCTTCAGGCACTTACAGATTCTGAGTTGGTTTAATATTTCCTCACCTGTGCAGGGAGCTCTCAGGGTCTCTCTTTCCTCTGAACCCTGGAGGTCTGGGACCCATGGCTCTTCCCCTTGTTCCAGCTGGGAGATCACATCAGGTTGGGAAATTGGAAACCCTGCTCAGATGAAAGAAAACAAAGGAGGTCACTTGATTTCATAACTTTGTCATAAAAAACATTCTATTAATTTAACTTCAGTGCTTAGTGTGACGGGTGTGCCTGGGGCAGTCCACACTGAAAATGCCAGGGTCAGGGCAGGATGAAAAAGGGAGAGCAGATGCTCCCAAAACTGGTGGTTAACACTGAAGTTAAACTCAACGACCAGTCACAAACTGTGCTTCTGATCCCACACACGGGTTATCGAGAAGCTGAAAAAAGAAATCACACGGCCCCTTTATTGCATTCCAGTTCTCCGACTCCCAATCAGCACCTAGGTCCAGTACAGTGAGAGGTTATTTAAAAACTCTGCTCATATACAAAATGTTTTTCTGACCCCAAAAGGTCAGCCACATTACAAGATCACTATAGGTTTGGATCTTACCCAAAAGACCACACTGCCAGCCAATCCTTTAGCATGGAAAGACAAGACAGGACACGACACAAAAAAAGTTGTTAAATGGGAAAGCAGTGAGATGCATTCCAAAATCTATATATCAGGTTATTAGCAGTATTGTTGAGCTGCTGGCTTGAAAGTCCGTCTGGAACACATCCACAAGTTCGATGGGTCTTTCAGTCCTTTGTTCCAGGCTTCAATTTGTAGAGAAGTTGCTCCAGAGGTAGGAAGAGGGATTGAAGACAAAATGGAGATGATGCAGCTGCCCTTTATATTCCCTTTGCCATGTGGCTTGTACTTCCTGTGTCCCAAACACAAGCTTCACAGCACATGGCATGGAAAAGCCTCGGAAGTCTCAGCACACAGACATACCCCTGCATGTCTTGCTGACTCAATAGGTTTATGCCCTTGATCAGGGATGGGCAAATTACGGCCCACGGGCCACATCCAGCCGACAGGACCGTCCTGCCCAGTGCCTGAGCTCCTGGCTGGGGAGGCTAGCCCCTCCCCCGCAGCCACACCACCGTGCGGGCAGCGCTCCTGCGGGGCGGGGCTGTGCGCTCCTGCTGCGCAGTGTGTCTGGCTCTGCGTGGTCCACGTGACTGCCAGACACACTGCTCTGAGCAGCATTGTAAGGAGATGGGGGCGTTGGATAAGGGGCAGGGAGTCCCAGGGGGCAGTCAGGGGACAGTTGGATGGGGCGGAGGTTCTGGGAGGACGGGGGCTGGATAGGTGTGGGAGTCCCAAGGGTCTGTCAGTGGGCAGGGGGGTGGATAGAGGTCAGGGCAGTCAAGGGACAGGTAGCAGCGGGGTTGGGTAGGGGGTGGGGTCCTGGATATGAACCCATATCCACACCCCCGCCCCCTGACAGACCCCGGGATTCCTACGCCTATCAAACCCCCCAGTTCTCCATCCCCTGACCGCCAGCCCAACCGTCCCCTGCTCCCTGTCCCCTGACTGCCCCCCAGGG
Organism: Mauremys mutica; assembly: GCF_020497125.1. Taxonomy (NCBI): domain Eukaryota; kingdom Metazoa; phylum Chordata; order Testudines; family Geoemydidae; genus Mauremys; species Mauremys mutica. The sequence continues at coordinate 512,702 of NW_025423288.1, forward strand.
CTCTCTGCCCCTTATCCAACCCCCTGGCCCTGGCCCCCTTACCACAGCCACGCGGCCTGCTGCAGCTAGACACGGGGTCCCTCAGGAGTGCGCAGACCAGCCCCCTTACCATGCCACTCAGAACAGTAGGAGCTCGCAGCCCCACCGCTGCAGCACTGCCCAGGAGCAGTGGGCCAGAGCGCTGATGGCGCGGCATGTTGAGGGTGCAGGGGGACAGCGGGGGCGAGGGGACAGCAGGGGAGAGGAGGGGAGGGGAGGGGACGGAGGAGCCTCCCCGGCCGGGAGCTCAGGGGCCGGATGTGGCCTGCGGGCCGTAGTTTACCCACCCCTGACCTACCTGTTAGTTTGTAAAAAGAACAGGAGTACTTGTGGCACCTTAGAGACTAACAAATTTATTTGTGGTTTATCTTGCATTTCTTTTGTAAACAATTCTGACTTTTATGACTTGTTACCTGTAGTCACTTAAAATATTTTTTTTGGTAATTAACAATCTTGTTTTATTGTTTTATCCAACTAGTGTGTTTGGATTAAAGTGTGTTGGAAACTGCATTTGGGATGTAGCAGGGTGGACGTCCGCTCCTGCTCTGAAGGGTTAAAAACAGCCCTGGGAGGGGGCTGTGGCTGGAGAAAGCAGCTTTTAGGCTGGGCTGCTTGGGGGAAGTGGCTGCAGCTGGGGCCACGCCCCAAACAGACTCAGCTGGCCCTATAAAGGCACAGAAGCCAGGGGCAGATAGAATCTCTCTCTGTTTGTAGAGGGAGATGGGCCTGGCTGCAGGGAGCTGGACACAGGGTACCTGAGTGAAGCAGGGCTGGGGAAAGGCAGAGGAGCTGGGGAGCTCCAGCCTGGAAAGCCCCAGGCCGAGGCCTAGCAGAAGGCAATAGGTACTGGGGGGGTTGCAGAGGGCAGCCCAGTGGTAGGCCAAGGCAGCAGGTCCAAACCCTCCTTGCCAGTGATGAGTTGCTGATACTGCAGCCTGCCCCAGGGTGTGGGGCTAGACGATGACTGGCCTTATACTGAGCCGAGGTGGGAATAGAGGGTGGGAATTCCCCGGGGAGGGGAGACCCTAAGACTGAGGGGTTACTGCCAGAGGGCAGCACCCCAGGTAAAAGGGGCACCAGGTCCAGGGAGGGGCACGGGGGGGCAGAGGACAGGCGGATCACCGGCCTGCAGAGGGTGCACCGGAGCTGGAATGAGCTAATTCCCAGAAGTCACCAGCAGGGGGTGCAGCAGGGATGAGTCCACTCATGCACATGGGATAACAAGGCTGGTGCATGTCGTTTTCCACAGATGAAATGACAGACTTCACATGAGCTTGCCTTGTTCAGTAGTGTGCTGGACAGGGAAAGATGCACATTTCTGGGGGAAGTCTGGGAAAGGAGACTTTTCTGGTGTTTTCCTGTGCTGCACTGTAACTCATGAGTCACTAAGGGGGGAGGGATAGCTCAGTGGTTTGAGCATTGGCCTGCAAAACCCAGGGTTGTGAGTTCAATCCTTGAGGAGGCCACTTATGGATCTGGGGCAAAAATTGGTCCTGCTAGTGAAGGCAGCGGGCTGGACTCGATGACCTTTCAAGGTCCCTTCCAGTTCTAGGAGATTGGTATATCTCCAATTATTACCTAACTAGCAGCACTAAATACTGTGTAGCTGGGAGCGAGTTACATGCTGCAGACTGTGTGTTAACTGCCCAGGAGCGGCTGCTCTCACAGTAAACCAGTGTAAAAGTCACCCCAGCGTGGGAAACTGAGGGGACACAGCTGTTCAACACTCCAGATTGCACTGTGGTTAATGTCACAGACACTCAATTTCAAAGAGGCTCCCAAAAGACACAAAGTAAATCCATGTCCCAGAAAACCAAGACTCCAGAGAGAGGGCAAGTCTCCCTGCCACTGCTTCTTGCTGACAGCGAGGTCCAGAGACAAAGAGAGAGTCCTGGGGAAGCTGGGAACAGTAACCATGGGCTGGTGGGGTTCAATGGAGAAAAGGAACAGGAAGGGCAGGGATAGCACTGAATGCAGGATCTCAGCAGTACTAGATGTTAGGATAGCACATAGTGCAGCCCATTGGAAAACATAATCCCAACTAGACATACAAAATGATGAGGTGTAAATTAGCTGTTTCCACTCAAGAGAGAGATCTTGGAGTCATGGATAGTTCTCTGAAAACATCCACTCGATGTGCAGCAGCAGCAAAAAGCGAATGGAATGTTGGGAATCATTAAGCAAGGGATAGAAAAGACAGAAAATATCATATTGCCTGTATACAAATCTATGGTGCGCCCACATCTCGAATACGGCTGTAGGAGCTGGATTTTATAATGTACTGAGAGAATTTAATGTATGATTTGATTTCATCCTGTCAGCCACCCTGTTTGAATAGCAGAAAGGAATGACAGATCAGAACAATCCTTCTGACTGATTGAGGTTACCTTTTGTTTTAGGATAAGTTACACTGTCTACTATGGTTTCCTCTATGTATTACAAATTAGGCACTCTAGTTAAATCTACATGTCTTTGTTTTAAGGTTTAGTAAATAAGAGACAGGAATCTCTATTGTGTCTATGTTAAGTAGATTAGAGAAACATTGAAAGCAAGGTTTCATTTGCAATGCCTTTTTGCTCGATATAAAATACTACTGTTTGTATTCTCAGTGGGTTTGTGTGAATGAGGATGTATGCATCAGGAAAAGAGAAGGTGTAAAGGCCATTGTTATAGCCAGAGTCAAGGAAGGAGGAGTCAAGAGACTTAAAGGACATCAAAGAATCATCAACGTGCATCCATAACGAAGGGCAGATTGATGAACCTGAGGTAAAGGCTGGCACCCCTGAGGACAATTGATTAAATCAGAACAAAGGACAGGCTGACCCTCTCAGAGGTGCACTGGAATGTTTACACCAGTTAAGAAGTAACCGATCACAAACTGATACGGCAAAATCCATAGACTTCAACAAAGGCAAAAACCCTATAAGAACCAGGGTGCTTGGCCATGGGACTTTGGGTTCATCTTGCCACACTCCCGGAGCATTGGATTGCGACCGACAAGAGCCCAGCCCCACACTCGTGCTCAGTGTAATTGGCCATTAGATTGACTCGAGCTACAACAGACTGGTAACTATGAACAGCTCTGGCAGAGAGAGAGAGAGAGAGAGAGATGCTAACTGTTGTATTCTCAATAAATACTGTGTATTTACCTTCCTCTATAAAGATCCTGTGTGCTTTGTAGGAGCATAACACTGCGTGCAGATGTGGTCACCCCATCTCAAAGAAGTTTACTTGTGCAAACAGGAGATATTTGACACTGTGCAATACTGTTCCTGTGTTCTGCAGCAGGAGAGGGTCTGTGGCAGTGTGTGGGTCATTGGCATATTGGGGTGATGCAGAGACAGGACAGAGCAGAGGTGGCATTGTGGGGCTGGCATGAACCTTAACTCTTCATTTCCCCTTCCAAGAACTGAGGGGACAGGAATCCTTACCCAGCGAAGTCACATTCTCATAGTTCTCCTGCATGACGTCTCTGTAGAGGGCTCTCTGAGCAGAATCCAGCAGAGCCCACTCTTCCCTGGAGAAATACACAGCCACCTCCTCAAAGGTCACTGGTCCCTGAAAGAGCAAGGGTCCAACACTCAGTACCTGATGCCCCACTCCCACTATTTGTGGGGGAGAGAAGCCAATCAAACGCAAGCTCTGGGTGGATCACAGTCAGAGTCCCACCTCCACCCCACTCAGAGCATCCTGGAAACACCAGGTTAAGGGGACGAAGCGAGAGCCCCTTTTCTCTCCCAGCAGATCCATCACACGCCTACTAGCCACAGACCAATAGAGGAGATGGAGCCCCTAGCAGGGACCAGGGAGAGATCCCTGGTAGGAAGCCCAACACCCTCCTCATTGTGAGGAGCTGGATATGAAGGGAGGGGAATCTCCCCTAAACCTCACTGATGGGTGCTCCCTTCATATCTCACAGCAGCCACTGGTTAGTCAGGTCAGGCTCCAGCACTGGGAGTCTGGTCAGTTTTCCTAGCCCCACGTAGGAGGGTTATTTTCTGTTTCACAAATTGGGGTTTTTCCACCTCCTAATCTCATGGGTCTGTTCCTAGAATCTGGGCCACTCATTAAACTCCCCCCAGCAGGAATGTCACAAGCTGTCCTCCTCCCTTCCCCACCTTGTGCATTTCCTGCCCCGCTCCAAACCAGACTGTGCAAATCTTCCCATCTCCGGTGTATTTGCTGTCCCTCTCCCTCCTGCAGGAACCCACCAGCAACCCCCTGATAATCCCTACCTGAACAGGCTCCTCTGCAGCCATTTCTCTCCCCTGTCCCACGGGAGGATGGGATGAGCTGGAGCGAAACATGGACGTCATTCTGCAGCCTGGGAGGGTGAGAACAGCAGTTGTGGGGGTTACAGAACAGGCTTTAGTTAATTTCACAGGACGATTCTCCAAGGTCCCTTCCCTGCAGACAGACATCCTAGATTCTGCCATGCTGGGAAAATGCTCAATCTCTTTATTACAGTGTGGACCTGGCCCCTCCTGCCAGGCTAAGCCCACAGAGAGATTTTTAACCTTCCTTCTCCCTCCCCCAATCTCATAACTAAGTCTCTGAACACAAGGCTAGAAAAGAGCAGAACCAAATGAGTCATTGTGGGGGATTCCCTTGGACACTGACCCCAGGGCAGTCACACCCCAGCAGGGGGAATATGGAGTCAAGAACCAGCTTTTCCTCTGTCTGATCCTTTTCTTGATCACTGGAAAGTGGTTCTGCCCAGGGATGCTGCAATACATGTGTCTGGGTGGACTAGAGAGCTGGAAATCTCTCCCCCCCACTCAGTTCTCCCACTGCCCCTTTCAGTCTCTCCTTCCCCTGTCCTCTCTCCCTGTCCCTCTGGCTGGGACAGTCCCATTCCTGGGGGCTTTGCTCTCCCATGGCTGGATTTGCTCCTGGCAATTGCTAATAGGAGAAGAGGCTGTTTGTGTAGAGTCACTTTCTTGCCTGTCCCCAGCACTTTCTCTGAGGTCTTTCAGTTACCTGGAGTCTGTGGTAGAATTTGTATTAACAGGGCCCAGGGCTGCCCCAAGGGGCTAGTACCAGGTGCAGAAAGTCATCACCTGGGCTGGGCAGCTATTGAATAACTAGATTGGATTTTATATTACAGTCCAATATATAAACATGGACAGCAGGGAGCCCCTTGAGGAGCTGATTTAAGAGGGCAAAGGGGGGGGGGGGGGAGCTGGCAGGTCCCTGGAGGAGGGAAGGGGGCAGCAGTGGGGGATGGGCAGGTGGTTGTGTTGGTAGTTGGGGGCAGTAACTGGGATCGGGAAACCGGGGTCCGGGCAGCCCCCACGGGGGACACGTGCCCCTCCCGCCCCCGCCCCGGCAGAGAACCGGCATCTCACCCCCCCTCCCCCCGCCAGGGGCAGCCACGTGCTGGGGACGGACCCAGGGCAACAATTTCCCACCCGGACAAGGACAAATCGCTGCAGGTAAAACGGGGGGGGGACCCCCCATCGGGGAGATTTTAAATGGACATTGGAGACTCGTGGAGAGACCGGGGGGGGGATCATGGGGGGGGGCGAATCTCCCCGGATGTTACAGCCCGAGCGAGACCCCGAGAGAGAAACGGGGCAGAACCGGAGAGACTCTGTACCGGGGGCGAGAGGCGCCAACAGGGACAGGAGCCAATTAACTCCCCGCCCCCCCCGGGGTCCCTCCATCCCAGCTCCTGGGGTCTCTCACTCACCGGCTCACACAGAAGCGGCAGCAGCAACTTTGTTCTCCCGCCCCCAGCGGGGCTCGCACGGAGCATGCGCAGTTCCAGCTGCTGACCCCTCCCTCACCTGGGCTGGAGAGGGCGGACGCGCCCCCGGGGCAGGTTGGGAAATGTAGTTCTGGACTCTCCCTGGACCGGAAGTGACGTTGGCCAGGGAGGCGGAGCCGGAGCGCGAACGCGTGCGGGGCGCTGCGGTTCTGCCTGGCTCGTGCGGGGCCGTTGGAGCCTCTCCCGGGCCGGAGAAGGTTTGTGCCGTTGGGGCTCTGGGCATGCGCAGATCGTGGCGGGAGAGACCTTCATTAACCCCGCCCCCCCCCCCCCGTGCCTCGCCTGGGCCCCGCCCCCGCTGCGGAGCTGCAGCCTCCAGGTCCTGGCGCGAGCTCAGTGCCCCCCCCCGGGGGCCCGGCCCGGCTCCGCCCTGGGGCCCCGCGGGGGGTCCGGCCCCACTGGGGTCCCGGCGTGGGCTGCCGGGGGGGTCCCGGGGGGGCTGGGAAAGGGGCGGGGGGGGAAATGTCGGTGCAGCCCGGACATGGCGGGGTGGGGGGGAGCCGGTGACCCCCGAGGAGCGGGGAGAGGAAGGGGGGGGCTGAGATCCCCTCGGATTTACCGCTGCCCCCCCCGTGGGGACCCCCCGCCCCCCCCGCCCCCTTTCTCCCTAGAGAGCCGCGAGCAGCCCCCAGGGTGACCCCCCCTCCCCCAACCCCTGAGAAGTTCCCTGTTCCCCCCCCCCCCCGATTGTGCCCCATTTTCTCTCCCCTTCGCCAATGGCCAGTTCAGGTCTCAGGTTTGGGGGTTTCCCCCCATTTCCCCTGCAGGGATTTGTCCTTGTGCGGGTGGGAAATGGTTCCCCCGAGTGATTCCTGAGCTGGGCAGAGGGTGACTGGGCAGAGGCTGGGGGGGCCCTGAGACAGGGACACCTCTGGGCTGGGGGGGGGGGGGGCCTCTCTCTGCTGGCAACGGGGCCTGGGAAGGGCCAGGAAGGGGAGGGAGGAACAAGCGTCCCCCATGGAGACGGCCCAGCCCCAGGTTTCCCAGTCCAGCTACTTCCCCTCCCGCACCCTGCCCAACCCAGCAGCCCCCCCCCCCGTGCCTCCTCCATCACCTGCTAGTCACATTCCCAGATCCCATTGCCAGCCCCTCCCCACAGCCAGTGACCTTCTGACTCCAGCCCCCTCCTTTCCCCTGTGAAAGCCACATCACCCAGGGCTCCCTGCCGGCCATGGGAATGTGAGGCAAGAAGAATCCATCCCAGTCTGTTGTTGATTTAATATCGCTGTATAATCCCCTCAAATTTCCCCTCTTTTCTCTTGAGTGGTTGAATGGTGACATAAAATCTCCCCAGATGTTGGTGCTTCTCTCTTATGTTGGCAAAATATTTAGTTTGTGCCCCATTTTCTCCTCAGTTCTGAAATACTGATATCGAATTCTCGAAAATCTTCCCGCTTTTCTCTCCAGGTGTGTGACTGAGATCAGGGCTCTTATCGTACTGAGCGTGGCCCTGTTCTGCCAGGCGCTGCAGAGACCCCAGCTGAGATCTGGGCCCTGATCTGCCAGGCGCTGCAGACCCCAGGTGAGATCAGACCCCACTGTTGTGCCAGGTAAAACTGAGACCTGGACCGAGATCACGGCCCCCCTTTGTGCCAGGCAGTGCACGACTGCGACCCAAACTGCTGCCTCCATTGTGCTGGGCACTTCAGACACCTCGACTGAGATCTGTGTCCCGTTGGGTCTGGCCCTGCACTGACCCTGACCCAGATTACGCCCCGCTACTGTAGTGGGCACTGCACAGACCCTGACAGAGATCCTGGCCCCACATTTTGCCAGGTGCTCCAGGGACTCCAAACAAAATCCGGGATCCTGTAATGCCAGGAGTTGCAGAGCCCCCAGCTGAGATCAGTCCCCCTGTTGGTCAGGGCTCTGCACAGACACTGACCAAGGTCAGGGTCCCCATTGTGACAGGTGCTGAACAGACACCCAGGGTATCTCTACCCTGCCATTAACCCCCCCTTTCCCCCCCCACCCCAGCTGGCCCATGGCAGCTGCCTCAGGCTCACAGGGCTCAGGCGAAGGGGCTGGTTAATTGCAATGTAGATGTCTGGGTTGGGCTGGAGCCAGGTTGTAGGACCCTGCGAGGTGGGAGGGTGCCAGACCTTGGGCTGCAGCCCCAGCTGGAACATGGACACCACAGTTAAACTGCCCTGCAGTGCCGTGTGCGTCAGTCAGCGGGCACGGGCCAGCCGCCGGTGTCTGACTGCAGTGTGGACATGCCCACAGGGGCCTTGCCCCAAAAAGCTCAGAGGCTAAATAGGCCAATGGTGGGAGGCGAATCTCCATTTTACAGATGGGGAAACTGAAGCTCTGAGAGCTGAAGTAATTTGCTCAAGTTTGCATGGAGAATTTGGGACAAAACTGGGAACTGAACCCAACTTGTTTGAATTCTTGCCTCTCCCCTTAACCCTAAGCCCAGCGTGTGTGTGTACAGCTTGTTTTGGTCTGTGTTTGCCCGTTGCATTGGCTTCCAAGGGGGAGGCTGGTGGGCATTTCCTTCACTGGAGGTTTCCTAAGACCTAGGTTAGAGATACACCAGTCTGGGAATGTACTAGGGATACTTGGTCCCTGCCCCTCAGCACAGGGGGTCTGGAGTAGACGGCCCTCTTCCAAGATTCCCTATTCAGGCCTACACTGGAAATATTATCTGTATTTGTGCTAGTGTCCCTGTTCTATGCTGAGCTGTTTTGCCATGAGTGCCATTTGTGACTGCACCATGTTGTGTTGCATTTGCCCTCAGTGGTATTTGGTGCCTGTGTTTGTGCTGGTTTGAGTTTCCAGCTCTTATTTCATTGTGTAATTTGGTCCTAGGGTGTATTAGTTAGCATTGTGTTTTCTTTTCCTTTGTATTGCCATTTTTATGCTGTGGTTTTGGTTTTTTTTCCTGAAATGCCTGACAACTGTGGATTTTACACTGTAGCGTTGTGTATTATACGTTTCTATTTCATAGCATCAGAGACGTGTAGTGCTGGGGCAGGAGCTCAAGATGTTATCAAGTCCAGCTCTCTCTGCGGGTGCAGGACCAAGTCAGTGTAGATTCCCTCTGACAGAGCTTTGTCCTACCTGCTTGTCACGGAGTCCCCGGGTGATGCTCTGTAACTGCTTCCCCATCTAGCCAGGCAGGACTCTTGGGGAGCCTCCTCTCCCTCGGCGCAGACTGTCTCCAGGGTAAGAAGCTCACACGGCTTCACCTCCTGTGTCTCTCCTTGGAGCATTCAGCATCCTCTGCCCT
>NW_025423288.1:521765-597253 GCF_020497125.1 Mauremys mutica
TGCTATTCCAGTAGTTGTGAGAGAAACTCCAAACCAGGGGGAAACAGGGCCTGTTCTCTCGACTCATCAATTTTTGTCTTCCTTCATTCCAAGCCATTTTCTCAGATACATCCATATTTCCCACACTATTTTGTTTAATGTTCTTTGCTTTTATGAAATGTTAGAGTCATCATTTAATTGCCACACAACTGTACTTATGAAGTGAAGTGAAACACAATATTTTTTGGATATTCTTGCAGAAGAGTTTTGCTTTCTGACCTGGAATTGAACAGGGGCTACCCGAGGGGGACAATGCTGCTCCCTTTTCTTGGCTCATCCAAAAAACATAAGTTCTTGGTGCCCTTTGTTTCCCTGTTCTTCAAAGGCAAATCAGCTGGTGTAGCAGCTACTGAGAAAGCCTTAGAAAAGGGCCCCAAAATTGACAGCAGCTGGTTTCTATAGTGTAGTGGTTATCACATTTGCCTAACTTGCAAAAGATCCCTGGTTTAAAACCAGGCCGAAACGTTGATACTTTCCTTCCTTTGGTCTTTTATCTCTCCAAGTCCTTTCTTAACTACATCCATAGCTTCTATGCTTTCTTCATTATTTTTTTCCTTTCATGGAGCTTTAAATTCAAAAAGAGAGGCTTAGCCGGCATTTTGAGGGAAGGAACAGACCATCATTTGGGAGACTGCCAGCTACGTAACAAATCTGAGCGTAGAAGAATCCCAACCCATTGTCCAGCATATTTAGCTCCCAGACAGCAGTTTTTCCCTTGCCTTTTTTTTTTTTGAGCTAACCTTGAGTCCAGGGCGCACACACTCTCTCCGCCCCACACATCAAATCTGGTCCTGCTGCAAAGTGACCCCTAAGAACCAGCAATCTGCACGAGAGCATGACTGGGGGGAAAAGGTTTCCCATGAAGCTTATAAGCCACTGGATGCGTTGGAAAGAGGCAGGCTCTGAGCCTAACAGTCAGCAAAGAAGGCCTGTTTGGGGATGTGGCTCAGTGGTACAGTGCCTGCTTTGCATGTATAAGGCCCTGGGTTCACTCCCCACATTTGCCTTTCACCCCTGCTGCTTTGCTCATGCCCAGCTGGCACGTGGCCCAGCCAGTCTCCCTGCACAAGTCTCAGTCCTGAGCAGTGATGGCAAAGTGCCAATTGCATGGAAGCTCGGGGGGGTTCTGCTCCTAAAGCACCAGGGTGACTCTAAGATTCCCATCCACTGAGCTGCTTGATGAGGAAGGACTGGAGAGAAGGGTCCCATCAGCACAGAGGGAGGGACAAGGACATGGAGGGGCAGTCAGTGCTGAGAGAGGTCAGTGATTTACACAAGACGGGGACACTGGTTCTTGGAGGGGACAGGAGGTGAGGGCAGCTTGTTTACAATGATGCTGATGCTGAATAGAAAAAAAGGCTGGAGTCAATGAAACATGAGAGATAGAAGGAGAAGGGCAGCTCCACAGAGGGCCCTGGTGCTCATACACCCCAGTTCACAAGTACACAACATAAGAATGGCCACACTGGGTCAGATCAACGGTCCATCTAGCCTAGTATCCTGTCTTCTTACAGGGGCGATCCTAGGTGCCCCAGGGTTCCACAGGCTGACTGCGTGTTATGTGAAGAAATATTTCCTTTTGTTTGGTTTAAACCTGCTGCCTCTTCATTTCATTTGGTGACCCCTAGCTCTTGTGTCTAAAGGAGTAAATAACACTTCCTTATTTACTTTCTCCAACCCAATCATTGCTTTATAGACTCTATCATCTCTTTTCCAAGCTGAAAAGTCTCAGTCTTATTAATCACTCATCATATGAAAGCTGCTCCAGACCCCTAATCATTTTTGTTGCCCTTTTCTGAACCTTTTCCAATTACAATATATCTTTTATCAGGGGGGGTGACCACATCTGCACGCAGTGTTCAAGATGTGGGAGTGCCATGGATTTCTGTAGAGGCGCCCTGGCTTGTCCTAGATAGAGAGACTAGACAAACAGGGACCCAGCCCCCTACAGTGATCCCATGGACAAGAACCTGGTTGTGAGTGGGGTGAAGGTTTCCTCTGGCCAAAGGGGAGCTGAAATCCCTCAGTGTCCTGGAACTTAAGCAATGAAAGCTTCAAACCCTTTATAGCCGTGCATTGAGGTGTATCAGCAGAAGGTTGGGCTGTAGCAGGGGTCGGCAACCTATGGCACGCGTGTCAAGGCCTGCCGGGACTCCAGTGTGCCATTAAAAATCCTGCCGGCGTGGCAACCCGCTGGCCCCTCCCCCACACAGCGCTCTGGGGGCTGGGGCTCCACACTCCCGTGGGGCAGTGTTTGGCTCTGCGGGGAGTGAAAGACGCTTCCCGCTCATCCGGTGCCCTGCCGCCTTGCACGCAGCACTTTGAGGGGCGGGGCTGCGCGCGCAGCGGCAGGGCTCCGAATGAGCAGGAAGCCTCATGGTAAGGGGTCTGGGGCTGGGGGGGGGTTGGGGTAAGCGGGGGGCAATCAGGAGACAGGGAGCGGGATGGGTTGGATGGGGGGTGGGATCCTGGGGGGCTGGTTGGGGTGGGGGTCTCTGGAGGGGGCAGTAAGGGAGCAGGGGTGGTGGAGGGGGCATGGGAGTCCCGGGGTCTGTTAGGGGGTGGGGGGTGGATAGGAGACAGGGCAGTCAGGGAACAGGGTCCTGGGGGCACAGTTAGGGTGGGGGGGGGGTCTCTGGGTGGGGGTCAGAGAACAAGGAGCTGGGGGGGTTGTATGGATCCAGAGTTCTGGGGGTCCTGTCAGGGGGTGGGGAGTGGTTAGATAGGCATGGGAGTCTGGGGGTTTCTGTCTGGGTGCGGGGGTGTGGATAAGGGTTGGGGCAGTCAGGGGACAGGTAGGGGGTAGGGTCCTAGGGGGGCAGTGAGGGGACATGGGGCAGGGAGCTTAGCTAGGGAGTGGGGTCCCAGGAGGGGGTAGTCGGGACAAGGAGCAGTGGGGGATGGGGGTCCGGGGGGGGCAGTCACTCAGCCCTCTGCCTGGAGCCCTGACCCCCCCCCCTGCCCTGAGCCTTGCACCCCCACACCCTGCCCAGGCCCCTGCCCTGAGCCCTGTACCACCCAGCCCCCTGTTGACTCCTTCACCCCTCCACGACCTCAGCCCTGACTCTGGCACCCCCACACATATCCATGCACATCCCATGCACCCCGCACATCCTCACCCCCACCCTGAGCACCAAACGGGAGCTCCTGCACCCCTCCGCACACATTCCCACCTGCACCCCTCATGCCAAATGGGAGCTCCCCAGGTAAGTGCCCCCACACCCAAACCTCCTGCCCCAACCCTGAGCCCCCTCCATCATTCTAGCTCCTGGCCAGACCCTTCACCCCCAGCCCTGTGCTCAGTGCAGAGAGAGGAAGAGAATGGGCCAGAACCAGGGAGAAGGTAGGTACCCACTATATGTGGGAAGGGCCGGGACCCCACACTGGCAGTGGGCTGAGCGGGTCCGGCAGCCGGGATCCCGGCTGGCAGGAGCCAGCGGATGGAACCCCTGAGCGGCAGTGGGCTGAGCCGCACAGCCTGCTGCCGGTCTGGGGTCCCGGCTTCCCGACTCTTCCCAGCTGGGGTCCTGGCCGCAGGCCCCGCTCAGCCCACTGCCAGCCTAGGTGAACAGAACCCCAGACCAGCAGCAGGTTGAGCGGGCCGGTGGCGTCAGATCAACATGTTAATTTAATTTTAAATGAAGCTTCTTAAACATTTTGAAAACCTTGTTTATTTTACAATACAACAATAGTTTAGTTATATAATATATAGACTTGTAGAGAGAGACCTTCTAAAAAACATCAAAATGTATTACCGGCACGCGAAACCTTAATTAGAGTGAATAAATGAAGACTCGGCACACCACTTCTGAAAGGTTGCCAACCCCTGCTCTAGAGGTTTTTATGGCATTGATCTCCCTTGCAGATTCTCTGATGGCTAACATGGGCTGAGTGCCAAGAGAAGGTTTTCCCACACTCACTGCATTCATAGGGCCTCTCCCGTGTGTGGATTCGCTGATGTTTAGAAAGGTCTGAGTGGCTAGTGAAGCATTTTCCGCACTCACTGCATTCATAGGGCCTCTCACCTGTGTGGATTCTCTGATGAACAGAAAGGGCTGATCTTTGAGTGAAACTTTTTCCGCAGTCACTGCATTCGTAGGGCCTCTCCCCTGTGTGGAGTCTCTGATGTTCACAGAGGGCTGATCTGCGAGTGAAGCTTTTTCCACAGTCACTGCATTCATAGGGCCTCTCTCCTGTGTGGATTCTCTGATGACTAATAAGGCTTGAACACTGACTGAAGGTTTTCCCACACTCACTGCATTTATAGGGTCTCTCCCCTGTGTGGATTCTCTGATGAACAGAAAGAGCTGATCTGTGAATGAAGTTTTTCCCACACTCACTGCATTTATAGGGCCTCTCTCCTGTGTGGATTTTCTGATGACTAATAAGGTGGGAGCTGCGATTGAAGGTTTTCCCACACTCACTGCATTCATAGGGCCTCTCCCCTGTGTGGAGTCTCTGATGGTGAAAAAGTCCTGATCTGTGAAAGAAGCTTTCCCCACACTCACTGCATTCGTAGGGCCTCTCCCCTGTGTGGATTCTCTGATGAATAGAAAGGGTTGAGCTACTAGTGAAGCATTTTCCACACTCACCACATTCATAGGGCCTCTCCCCTGTGTGGATTTTCTGATGAACAGAAAGGGCTGATCTGTGACTGAAGTTTTTCCCACACTCGCTGCATCCATGGGGCCTCTCTCCTGTGTGGATTCGCTGATGACTAATAAGATGCAAGCTGCGATTGAAGGTTTTTCCACACTCACTGCATTCATAGGGCCTCTCCCCTGTGTGGATTCTCTGATGTTGAAAAAGGCCTGATCTGCGAGTGAATCTTTTCCCACACTCTCTGCATTCGTAGGGCCTGTCATCTGTGTGGATTCTCTGATGTTTAGAAAGGTATGAGCTGCTAGTGAAGCATTTCCCACACTCTCTGCATTCGTATGGCCGGTCCCCTGTGTGGATTCTCAGATGAACAGAAAGGCTTGATCTGTGAATGAAGTTTTTCCCACATTCAGTGCATGTATTTTTTCTCTTTCGCATGAGGATTTCCTGCTGGGTTGTGGTTTCCTTGAGGCCCTTCTCTGTTCCCCAACAGGAAATAAATTTACCCGCTTTCTTCCCTGGCTGGTTTCCCTGCTCTCTTTCTGGTCTGTGCTGAATCTCACAGGAGTTTCCCAGCTCATGACTCCAGGACACATTCCTTTTCGAACTCTGTGATAATTCTCTGTGTTTATCCACTTGCTCAACATTTCCCTGCTGAGAATTCTGCTCCTCTTTCTCACCTACCCTTGCATCACCTGCTGTGATAGAGACAGAAACCTCAGACAGGGATGGAAAGGGGAAGGCCAAACCAAAACAAGTGCTGGAGAGAGGTCAAATAAAAATCAGGAACTGAACTCCCCCAAACTCTTCCCCCAAATGTAGTGGTGGGATTTTATGTTTGTATTTTATATAATTTAGAATGAAGGATACAGAATAATTATGTAGCATGTATTAAGTGTATTGGTGTATGATCTGATCACATCCTGCTAGCCACCCTTTTTGAATAACAGAAAGGAATGGCTAATGGGCCAATGGGTAGAGATACATCAGCCAGGATCCGTGTCTGGACTGATTTCAAGGCAGTAACAGACCTTTGCGGGTCACCAATTTGTTGTAGGTTTAGCATTTTAAAATAAGTAAAAGAATGCCATGGTTGTTTTCTTTTGCATTGCAATTTGATGTTCCTGTTCAAAATGTTGTGTGTAAATTAATTGTTTTGTGTGTGAATGAAAAATGTAGGTATTAAGAGATAAGTGTGAAGGCCATCACTGAACCAAATGTACAAGGGAGGAACCGAAGACAGATGCAAGGGCACCAGGAGGCTGCAGCACACTCCTACTGAAATGTCAAAGGAGACAGACTGATGATTCTAAAGATGAGACAGGCACCTATCAATGGGGACCAGACAGCTCTGATCAAAACCAGGCTGGGAGAACTCCGTGAGGGACTTGATGAAAGAACAAGATAAAGGATGAGAAGGACAATTTAAGAAAACAAACACTCGTCAAACAACAATTAATTACAGCATGACGGTGCAAAACTCATTGGTCACAATGAAGGAAAATCCCTGTAGAAACAGGGTGCCTTGCCATGAAACTTTGGGTTCATCCTACCAAGACTTCCCCAGAGAATCATGTTGCAGCCAACAGAACCCAGCTCCTCCTACATGTGATCAACCTAGCTGGCCACAAGATTGATCTGGACTCTGGACTGGTAACTGTAACATCGACCGGCAGGGCAATGTATGTGTGTGGCGTAATTGAATGCATATGCTAATTGCTGTATCTTCAATAAACACAGTGTATTGCCTTTTCCCCTGAAAAAGATCCTATGTGCTTAAGCATAACACAAGTAAGAGAGAGGAGGGGATCAATTTGGCCTTCACATCCCATCCAAATTCGCAGGGGGAAGGGAAGAAGCTACTGCCTGGTGTCTACTAGGATCTACAGCAGGCCTGCACCACTCGTAAAGCAGCGAGGGCCATATTACTCCAAAGAAAACAGCTGAGGGCCAAACCCCACCGGCCCCGCCGACTCCCCTCCAGCACCAAGCCCCCCCGAAACACAACATCCCCCCAGCGCCGCCCAGCCCCCCGAAATACTCCCCCTCCCCAGCACCGCCCGCCCTGCAGAAACAAACCCTCCTTCCCCAGCGCTGCCCCACCGAAACAGGAGTATTGAACCTTGGTAATATGTTATAGCGGGCCCCTAAGGTAGTATAATTAAGGTAAAAGAAAAATGTCTTTTTGCTAGAAGTAGAATGAGCTCTTCCCCCAACTTTGTAATCAATTGCCCTGTTGAATGAATGAGGAAGGCGTGGAAGGCAGCACCGCCAGACAGCTGCAACCCTTGGAGAGGGGATGGGAGGGGGGAGGGGGAGGGGATGGGAGGGGGAGGGGATGGTCAGCCACCAACTCGCAGCTCGCCTCCTTAGCCTGCCTCCCCCGCTACTGGCTCACCTGCACCACCACCCCCGACCCGCAACTGCCTGCCCACACAACTACTCACCCCCCGCGGGCCGCACAGTGAGCCCACGTGGGCCGCATGTTGTGCAGGCCTGATCTACAGGAGACCATGAGCTAATTACCCTGAGGATATGACCCCTGCTAGGGACAATAATGAACCGACAGAGCTCCCAAGGTCTTTGTAGGGGTTCCCAGATGTTTCCTTCAGGCACTTACAGATTCTGAGTTGGTTTAATGTTTCCTCATCTGTGCAGGGAACTCTCAGGATCTTTCTTTCCTCTGAACCCTGGAGGTCTGTGACTCATGGCTCTTCCCGTTGTTCCAGCTGGGAGATCACATCAGGTTGGGAAACTGGAAACCCTGCTCAGATGAAAGAAAATAAAGGAGTTCACTTGATTTCATAACTTTGTCATAAAAATAAATCTATTAATTTAACTTCAGTGCTTAGTGTGAGCTGGTGTGCCTGGGACAGTCCTCACTGAAAATGCCAGGGTCAGGGCAGGCTCAAAAAGGGAGATGCTCCTAAAACTGGTGGTTAACGCTGAAGTTAAACTCACTGACCAGTCACAAACTGTGCTTCTGATCACCCACACTGGTTATCGAGAAGCTGAAAAAAGAAATCACCCAGCCCCCTTTATTGCATTGCACTTCTCTGACTCCCAATCAGCACCTAGGTCCAGTACAGTGAGAGGTTATTTAAAAACTCTGCGTGCATAGACAAAGAGTTCTTCTGACCCCAAAGGGTCAGCCACATCACCAGGTTAGTATAGGTTTGGATCTTACACAAAATACAATGTTCTCTGCCAGTCCTTTAGCATCTAAATTAAAGATTTATTATAAAAGAAAGAAAAAAAAGGGAGTTGTTAAATGGGAAAGGAGTCAGATACATTCCGAAATCTATATATCAGGTTCTTAGCAGTATTAGTGAGTTGCTGGCTTGAAAGTCCATCTGGAACATATCCACAGTTTGGATGGGTCATTCAGTCCTTTGTTCTGTGGATAAATGTAAAGTAATGCACATTGGAAAAAATAACCCCAACTATACATACAATATGATGGGGGCTAATTTAGCTACAACGAGTCAGGAAAAAGATCTTGGAGTCATTGTGGATAGTTCTCTGAAGATGTCCACGCAGTGTGCAGAGGCGGTCAAAAAAGCAAACAGGATGTTAGGAATCATTAAAAAGGGGATAGAGAATAAGACTGAGAATATATTATTGCCCTTATATAACTCCATGGTACACTCACATCTTGAATACTGTATACAGATGTGGTCTCCTCACCTCAAAAAGATATTCTAGCACTAGAAAAGGTTCAGAAAAGGGCAACTAACATGATTAGGGGTTTGGAGAGGGTCCCATATGAGAAAAGATTAAAGAGGCTAGGGCTCTTCAGCTTGGAAAAGAGGAGACTAAGAGGGGATATGATAGCGGTATATAAAATCATGAGTGATGTTGAGAAAGTGGATAAGGAAAAGTTATTTACTTATTCCCATAATACAAGAACTAGGGGTCACCAAATGAAATTAATAGGCAGCAGGTTTAAAACAAACAAAAAGAAATATTTCTTCACATAACACGCAGTCAGCCTGTGGAACTCCTTACCTGAGGAGGTTGTGAAGGCTAGGACTATAACAATGTTTAAAAGGGGACTGGATAAATTCATGGTGGCTAAGTCCATAAATGGCTATTAGCTAGGATGGGTAAGAATGGTGTCCCTAGCCTCTATTCGTCAGAGGATGGAGATGGATGGCAGGAGAGAGATCACTTGATCATTGCCTGTTAGGTTCACTCCCTCTGGGGCACCTGGCATTGGCCACTGTCGGTAGACACATACTGGGCTAGATGGACCTTTGGTCTGACCCGGTACACCTGTTCTTATGGTCAAGGCTTCCATTTGTAGAAAAGTTGCTCCAGAGGGTTTGAAGACAAAATGGAGCTGATGCAGCTGCCCTTTATATTCCTTTGGCCTTGTAGCTTCTACTTCTTGTATCCCAAACACAAGCTTCACAGCACATGGCATGGAAAAGCCTTGGAGTTCTCAGTACACAGGCTGTGACACAGTAAGGAAGGGGGCAGTTTGACCTGGGAATGTCGCAGGGGAGTTTTACTGGGACTGTCTGCATTAGGGATGGGATAGCAGGGGATGACTTCACTTGAGGGATGATACCTGAGCCTGTAACCTGAGCCAGGATGGGGGTTGGGGCAGGAATCTGGACAAAGGCTGGAGGAGGAGCCGGGGGAAGGCTGGGTGAGATTGCTGGAGGGGGTTTTCAGTTTGGAGCAGTCTGAGGAAGCAGAGGGAACCCCAAGGCTGGGGTCTAAACTCCCTGCCTCCCCCCCACCCCCAAGGGACCTGACTGAGGGGTCCTGGCTGTACCTACAAGCTCTGTTTGGGACTGTGTTCCTGTCATCTAATAAACCTTCTGGTTTACTGTCTGGCTGAGAGTCACGGTGAATGAAAGGAAGTGAGGGTGCAGGGCTCTGACTCCCCCATACTCCGTGACAACTGGTGGTAGTGGTGGGATGTACTGCACCCCGTGGATGGCGCTTCCCACAGTAAGTGACTGGTGAGTAGTAAAACGAAGGGGGATTGATGGGGACCGGTGTGCTGAAGATTCAGAGAGGAGCGGTTTTGGTGGGCGGAGGAGCTATGCTTAACCCCTGGGAGTGTGTGACCAGCGAGAAGGACTGTTGCAGTAATGGGGTCCCCCTGGGGATTGTGGTGAGCAGGCTCGGGGCGGAGTCATCTGTGGCTTGACCCTGGAAGAGAGGTGGTGACCAGGAAAAGGGCTGGCACACTAGGGGTTCCTTCTGGAAACCATGGGGAGCTGAGAGCACACAGGCCTGTGAATGGTCAGTGGGAAGATGTATAAGAAGCGCCTTAAGAGCGACCAAGTCGAGCTGTGCAGGCAAAGGTGGCTGTGCATTGGGAAGCTCACCAAAGAACAGCCGATTGCCCACCTGGAGGAGGAGGATCGGTCGGAAAAGCCTGTCCCTGTCTCTGAGGGAAGCAGCCCGCAGATGAAGGGCAGGCACCAGTATCTGTCCCATCTGGGAGTGGTCAGATGGCTGCCGAGGACATCCCAGGACCCCTCCTACCTATTCCTAGGGAAAGGGCTGGGAGGAGCCCAGCAAATACTGAGGGCACCGTGACCCCAGCAGACATAGCCGCCACCATCACTGAGCTATGCAAGAAGGGGAAGCCAGACAAAGTGGTCTGGACCAAGGAGTGCCAGATGGCTCTCTGTGCGCTGAAGGAGGCTCTGCTCAGTGGCCCAGTTCTGGCAAACTCAGACTTTGACAAGCCCTTTATGGTGTTCACCAATGCCTCAGACATGGGACTGGGGGCAGTGTTAATGCAGGATGATGAAAAGGGGGAGATGTACCCCACTGTGCACCTGAGCAAGAAATTCCTACCCCAGGAGCAAAACTAAATGGCCATCGAGAAGGAATGCCTGGCCGTGGTGTGGGCCCTTAAGAAACTGGAGCCATATCTATTTGGGCGACACTTCACCGTGTACACAGACTACTCTCTCCTGACCTGGCTACACCAGATGAAAGGAGCCAATGTTGAGCTCCTGAGGTGGAGCCTGCTCCTGCAAGATTATGATATGGACGTGGTCCATAGGAAGGGGAGTGCCAACATGACAGTGGATGTGTTGTCCCAGAGAGGTGGCACTGAACTTCCCCAGGTCACTGGTCAGAGTGATCCCACTCAGTTCAGTCTCGAAGAGGGGAGAGACATGACACAATAGGGTGTGGCAGATTGATCTGGGAATGTTGGAGGGGAGTTTTACTGGGACTGTCTGCACTGGGGATGGGATAGCAGGGGGTGACTTCACTTGAGGGATGATACCTCAGTCTGTAACCTGAGCCAGGAGGGGGGTTGGGGCCAGGTGACACCTTTGCCCAGGAATCTGGACAAAGGCTGGAGGAGGAGCCGGGGGAAGGCTGGGTGGGACTGCTGGACGGGGTTTTCAGTTTGGAGCAGTCTGGGGAAGCAGCGGGAAGCCCAAGGCTGGGGTCTAAGCTCTTTGCCCTCCTCCTCACCCCCCGCCCCTCCCTCCCTCCCCCCCCCATTAACCTGACTGAGGGGTCCTGGTTGTACCTACAAGCTCTGTTTGGGACTGTGTTCCTGTCGGCTAATAAACCTCCCCCTTTACTGGCTGGCTGAGAGTCACGGTGAATCGCAGGAAGTAAGGGTGAAGGGCCCTGACTCCCCCACACGCCGTGAGCCAAGCATACCCCTGCATGTCTTGCTGACTCAATAGGTGTATCCCCTTAGTTCTTTCCATGGGTTCATTGTACAGCTGATGACCCTGGATGGGCCATCAAACAGGCTAGGCAGTGCTGATGCCAATATGTCTAGGGGTGTTACCCAGAAACGCTGCACAAGTCTGGAAATTCAGATGTACCCTATATATCTATAACTCACAATACAAAGGTGATACAAATATAGAAACAAAATGATCATACTTGGAAAATCATAACATTTTCACTGACACCTTACAGGGCATATCTAGCATGAATCATTGCAATAATTTTATTAATAAAATAGTAATACAAAGTATCTCACAATTCCATACAGTGTCACACTTAGTAAAACGATGAATTCCCAGGGCCAGCTCCCCAGGTCATTGAAGATGCCAAACACTTTGTGTGTGGTCCCAGCAGATATGTGGATATTTCAATCCCTCAGAAGCAGACACCGTGTCAGTCTGTACCCCCTATGTCCACTCTTCTAAACAATTATGACCAATTTTGTACATAGTATGGCTTGTGAGGTATCATTTGAAAACACAATCTACTGAATATTATCCTCCTGTTAAAATGTATAGCAACATTGTATGTAAATTATGAGATTTTACTGTATATTACTACTGAAAAAGTTACAATTCTGGGGAACACCCACAGACCAGTTCCTCAGAGACAGCAAGGCAAATAGCTGGTCAAATGGCCATTCTCTGGCAGGGGAATGTGTGAAGACGACATTTACATTCCATCACAGGGACCACTTGAAGCTCGTATCTTCAACAGACAGCCTGGCACCATGCCTCAGCTGAGACTAAAGTTGTTTCTAATAAAGGACTGAATTACAAAAAGGTGAGGAAAATGCTTGAGACTCTCTCTCTCTCTTCTTTCCCTCTGCTCATGATAACTCCTGAAGAGCTGAAATTGGACAGCAGGGGCGGGTTAGGGGGAGTCCTGGCTGAAAGGAAAACCAGCCTGTCTCAGCAGCTGGTGAGAAACATTTGCTTTCTAGCCGTTTTTAAGCTTGTTAACTTAGACACTAGTTTTTATCTTGTATTTCTTTTGTAACCAATTCTGACTTTTATGCCTCATTACCTTAGTTACTTGAAATCATCTTTTTCCCGGTAGTTAACAATCTTGGTTTATTGTTTATCTAACCAGTGTGGTTGGATTAAAGTGTGTTGGAAACGCCAATTGGGATAACAAGGCTGGTGTACGTCATTTTCCACTGATGAAATGACAGACTTCATATGAGCTTGCACTGTTCAGTAGTGTGCTGGACAGTGCAAGATGCACATTTCTGGGGTAAGTCTGGGACCAGAGAATTTTCTGGGGTTTTCCTGTGCTGCACTGTAATTTGTGAGTCACTGACTAGCAGCACTCAATACTGTGTAGCTGGGAGTGAGTTACATGCCGGAGACTGTGTGTTACCTGCCCAGGAGTGGCTGCTCTCACAGTAAAACAGTGTAAAAGGCACCCCAGCCTGGGGAACTGAGGGGACACAGCTGTTCAACAGTCCAGATTGCACTGTGGTTAATGTCACAGACATTCACTTTCAAAGAGGCTCCTAAAACCCAGAGAAAGTAAATCCATGTCCCAGAAATCAAAGTCTCCAGAGAAAGGGCAAGTCTCCCTGGCTCTGCTTCTTGCTGACAGACAGGTCCAGAGACAATGAGAGAGTCCTGGGGAAGCTGGGAACAGTAACCATGGGCTGGTGGGGTTCGGTGGAGAAAGGGAACAGGAAGGGCAGGGATATCACTGAATGCAGGATCTCAGCAGTACTAGATGTCAGGATAGCACATAGTGCAGCCCACTGAAAAGCATAATCCCAACTACACTTATAAAATGATGGGGTCTAAATTAGCTGTTTCCACTCAAGAGAGGGATCTTGAAGTAATTGTGCATAGTTCTCTGAAAACATCCACTCAAGACGCAGAGGCAGTCAAAAAACAAAACAAACCAAACAAACAAACAAAAAAAACCCCAGACTGTTGGGAATCATTAAGAAAGGTACTAAGACAGAAAATACATTGCCTTTATATAAATCCATGGTACACCCACATCTTGAATACTGCATGCAGATGGGGTCACTCCATCTCAAAAAAGATACATTGGAATTAGAAAAGATTCAGAAAAGGGCAAAAAAATGATTAGGGGTATGGAACAGCTTCTGTATGTGGGGAGATTGAAAAGTCTGGAACTTTTCAGATTGGAAAAGAGATGAAGGGGAGTATGAGAGAGGTCTATAAAATCATGACTGGTGTGGAGAAAGTAAATAAGGAAGTGTTATTTACTCCTTCTCATAACACAAGAACTAGGAATCACCAAATGAAACTAACAGGCAGCAGGTATAACACAAACAAAATGAATTATTTCTTCACACAACGCATAGTCAACCTCTGTAATTCTTTAACAAAGGATGTTGTGAAGACCAAGACTATAACAGGGTTCAAGAAATAATAAATAATAATAATAATATGATAAATTCATGGAGGACAGGTCCATCAATGGCTATTAGCTAGGATAGGCAGGGATGGTGTCCCTAGCCTCTATTTGCCATAAGCTGGGAATGAGTGACAGGAGATTCATCATTTGATGATTCCCTGTTCTGTTCATTCTCCCGGGACACCTGGCATTGGCCACTGTCAGAAGACAGGGTACTGGGCTAGAGGGACTTTTGGTCTGACCCAGTATGGCCATTCTTATCTACCAGGGAATCTAGTGAGTCCAGGGTAATGGGAGGGAGTAGGAAAATCCCTGGGTGTGGAGAACACTGGGAAATTAGAAGCTATAATTCAGGAGCAAGGGCTCTAATTAGTCTGGAAAAGCAGAATGTGAAAAATAAGAATCAGGTCATGTGACTTAAGGAATAGAGCCAGAAGAGAAGAGAGATTGTGGCTATTACACACAGTGATAGGGGAGCAAGACTCTCCATGTCTCAGGAAGTTTCACTACCAACCTAGGCCATTTTCACATGCTGGGGTGCGATCCAGAGCAGTGAGGAGTTGTGTCATCTGTAATCCTGGGTGAGATTCAGTGTTCTGCAGCTGGAGCTCCCCTGTCTGGATACCCCCAGCCAGCAGTCAAGGATACACTGAGTGTCCGTGTGATAAGTAACCCTGGACCAGCAGCTCTGACTCCTGCAGCCTGCCTGTTACACCCCAAGCACATTGGGGTCTGGGTAAAGAAGACTCAGGGTTTGAGAGAAGGTCTGGGGTGGGAAGCTTCTGTTGGTTATGCTGGACCTAACCCCCAGTTTTACTTATGCGAACAGGAGATATTTGACACTGTGCGATATGGCTCCTGTGCTGTTCCCAAAGTGTTCTGCAGCAGGAGAGGGTCTGTGGCAGTGTGTGTGTGTCACTGGCATATTGGGGTGCTGCTAGGACAGGGCAGAGCAGAGGTGGCATTGTGGGGCTGGTGTGAACCTTCTCTCTTCTTTTCCCCTTCCAAGAACTGAGGGGACAGTAACCCTTACCCAGTGAGGTCACATTCTCATAGTTCTCCGGCATGACGTCTCTGTAGAGGGCTCTCTGAGTGGCGTCCAGCAGAGCCCACTCTTCCCTGGTGAAATGCACAGCCACCTCCTCGAAGGTCACTGGCCCCTGAAAGAGCAAGAGTCCAACACTCAGTACCTGCTGCCCCACTCACAGCCCCACTGTTAGTGGGGGACAGGAGCCAAACAGAAGCTCTGGGTGGCTCGCAGTCAACAGAATCTCACCCCACCCCACCCAGAGCATCCAGGAAACACCAGGGTAAGGGGATAAAGAGAAAGCCCCTTGTCTCTCCCAGCAGATCCATCACCCCCCTACTAGCCACAGACTGATACAGGAGATGGAGGCCCTAGCAGGGTCCAGGGAGAGCTCCCTGGTAGGAAGCCCAACACCCTCCTCATTGTGAGGAGCTGGATATGAAGGGAGGGGAATTTCCCCTAAACCTGATTAGTGGGTGCCCCCTTCATATCTCACAGCAGCCGCTGGTTAGGCTCCAGCGCTATGAATCTGGTCAGTTTTCCTAGTCCCATGTAGGTGGGTTATTTTCAGTTAAAAAATTAGGGCATTTCCACCACTGAACCTCATGGTTCCCAGAATCTAGACCACTTATTAAACAACTCCCAGCAGGTTTGCCCCTCCTGCCAGGCTAAGCCCACAGAGACATTTTAACCTCCCTTCTCCCTCGCCCCATCCCATAACTAAGTCTCTGAACACAAGGCTAGAAAAGAGCAGAACCAAAGGAGTCACTTTCAACGATTCCCTCAGACACTGACCCCACGGCAGCCACACCCCAGCAGCAGGGAGATGGAGTCAGGAACTGGGTTTTCCTCTGTCTGAGCCTCATCTTGTCCACAGGAAAGTGAATCTACCCAGGGTGCAGTAATACATCTGTCTGGGCAGATTAGAGATCTTGAAATCTCTTTCAAACCTCTTCTCTCCCATTGCCCCTTTCAATCTCACTTTCTATCTCCTTTTCCCTGTCCCCTTTCCCTACCCGCCTGATAGGAAAGTCCCATTCCTGGGTTGTTTGCTCCCCCATGGCTGGATTTGCTCCTGCAATTGCTAATGGGAGGAGAAATGACTGGGGGGGGGCTATTTGTGTAGAGTCATTTTAATGCCAGACCCCAGCATTTTCCCTTGGTTTTTTCCAGTTACCTGGAGTCTCTGGCTCAGAATTTAGTACTAACAGAGCTACCCTAGGGGGCTAGTACCAGCTTCAGAAAGTCGTCCCCTGGGCCAGGCAGAGAAGCAGCTCAAATTAAGGTGACATCCCAGCACAGAACCCCACTGGGGGAGCAGCAGCTGCTAAGCCTGGTCTCCCAGATCACAATGGAGGCTGCAGCCTCTGACCCAGGAAGCTGAACCCCAATGTCCTGAGCAGAGAGGGACAGAGCGTTTGAGCAGCTTCCCTCCTTTAGCTCATGGGGGAGAGCAGCTAATGAGAGCCCCTCCTCACAGGGAGAATCTCATTTGCCCCACTGTCCATCCAGAGTCACTCCTTGTCTTTCCATGCAGTGATTGTGGATTATCATGGTCTCAATGAAACCAGATTTCAGAAAGAATGAGTCCAGAACGCTGTGGAAAAGACCATTGTGTGGCAGCGCTGACCCCCTTCCCACCTCCCTCATACCCCAGATCCAGGACAAGGACGTGGCGGGGGGGGGGCACGAATTTTCCCAAGGGAACTAAAAGTTCCTGCAGTTTTCAAGAAGGGAGAAAAGCAAAATGTATGATTTCACCTGACAGTGTTTGGTAAGTGGATAGAAAGTTATCACGGTGACTGGGCCTGGCCGGGGGATTCTGGAACAAGTCGATCAGAGAGAAGGAGCGAGGTCAGGAGCAGTCCCCAGAGCCCACAGCCGGGGGCCCAGACACCCCCCCAGCCAGGGGCCCACCAGATATTCCCTGGTACCCAGCCCCCAGAGTCCCTGGCCAGGGCCGCCAGATACCCATTAAAGCCCCACCGGCCAGGGAATCCCCACCAGACCATGACTGCCAGCTTGGGAATACCAGAGGGTTCGTCCCACCAAGAGCCCCCCAGGAGCTAGGGACACCCCCCCCCCAGAGGACACCCCACTGGAAACTCAGTCCCTCACTGCCCACCTGGGATTCCCCCACCTGATCTCCAGTAGGATCTGCCATGCCATTCTCCCCCCCCCCAGCGGGACCCCAATGCTTTGCAGTGGGTCCCCTCACTCTGCTTGCCTGGCATCCCCTGACCTAGTGCCAGGGATCCCAACAGGAGCCAGCGGGGGAAGCCCAGACAGAGCCCTTGGCACAGCACTAGGCTCCCTCTAACCCCCTGCTCCGCCTCCTCAAGAGACGCCCACCCCGGCTGTTCTGCGGCCAACAGACCCCCAGCGATACCCACCTCCAGGACCCACAGCCTCAGGGCTGGGCACTTCAGAACCACCCCCCGAAACCCCAAACCTCCAGAACCCACCAACCTCACTAGGGTACCCCCTGCCCAGCCACCCAGAGACCTCCCCCACCACAATGCCCCTTCAGCTCCAGCTGCAATCTCCCCACACAGACATGCCCCCCTCCCCCCCCAGGAACAGTGTGTGATGAGTGGCTAGAGAGTGATCACCGCCCCCTGCTGGCCAGTCACACGGGCAGAGGGAGCCCTGGGGCTGCCTCCTGAACAGGAGCATGGACGGCCTGGAGGGCAAGAAAGGTCCATGGCCCCTCACTAGCAAGTACTGGCCAGTGCCACCATGGATCCACCCCAGAGGTGGATGCAGCTTCGCGCTGCGGGACTCGACCCCTCACCGAGACCCTTTGTCAGGGGGGCTGTGACACTGACTGCTGGATACTTTGGGGAGCCGAGAGAGCGGATCACGGGGGGGGGGGGGGCGAATCTCCCCGGATGTTACAGCCCGAGCGAGACCCCGAGAGAGAAACGGGGCAGAACCGGAGAGACTCTGTACCGGGGGCGAGAGGCGCCAACAGGGACAGGAGCCAATTAACCCCCCGCCCCCCCCGCGTCCCACCGACCTGCCCCCCCCCGCAACTCCGGCTTCTCCCCCCCCATCCCAGCGGCTCCGAGGCTTCTCCCAGGTTCCCCGGGGCAGAGTCACGTGGCCGCCCCTCCCCCCCGGGGTCTCTCACTCACCGGCTCACACGGAAGCGGCAGCAGCAGCTTTGTCCTCCCGCCCCCAGCGGGGCTCGCACGGAGCATGCGCAGTTCCAGCTGCTGACCCCTCCCTCGCCTGGGCAGGAGAGGGCGGACGCGCCCCCGGGGCAGGCTGGGAAATGTAGTTCCGGACTCTCCCTGGAGCGGAAGTGACGTCAGCGAGGGAGGCGGAGCCGGACTGGGAGTGGCTCGTGCGGGGCCGTTGGAGCCTCTCCCGGCCGGAGAAGGGTTTGTGCTGCTGGGGCTCTGGGCATGCGCAGATCGCGGTGGGAGAGACCTTCATTAACCCCCCCCCCACCTCGTGCCCGGCCCCGCTGCGGAGCTGCAGCCTCCAGGTTCCGGCGCGAGCCAGGGGGCGGGGGGGAGGGGAAGTGTCGGTGCAGCCCGGACATGGCCGCGGGGGGAGGAGCCGGTGACCCCCCCCGGGGAGCGGGGAGAGAAAGGGGGGGGCTGAGACCCCCTCGGATTTACCGCTGCCCCCCCCGTGGGGACCCCCCGCCCCCTTTCTCCCTAGAGAGCCACGAGCAGCCCCCAGGGTGACCCCCCCTCCCCCAACCCCTGAGAAGTTCCCTGCCCCCCCCCCGATTGTGCCCCATTTTCTCTCCCCTTCGCCAGTGTCCAGCTCTCCCTGGGGCTGGGGGGGCTCTGGGGGTGTCTGGGGCCCCTGGCCAGGGACTCTGGGGACTGGGGGCCAGGGAAGATCTGGCAGGACCCTGGCTGGGGCTGTGGGGGTGTCTGGGGCCCCGGCTGTGGGGTCTGGGCTCTGGGTACTGGGGGGTGTCTGGGGGCTGCTGCTAACCCTGATCCTGCTCCCGGATCAGTTTGTGCCACAATCCTGGCTCCAAGCGCGGCCAGGCAGCCCCCAGCCAGGCCCACTCACCCTGGTAACTTTCTATCCACTTACCAAACACTGTCAGGTGAAATCACAGATTTTTCCTTTCTCCCCTCTTGAAAACTGCAGGAACTTCCAGTTCCATTGGGACTATTCATTTCCCCCCCCCCCCCCCCGTCCTTGTCCTAGATCTGGGGGGTGAGGCAGGTGGGAAGGGGGCTAGAAATGCCACACGATGGTCTCTTCCACAGCGTTCTGGACTCCTTCTTTCTGAAATCTGGTTTCATTGAGACCATTGTTAATCCAGAGTCACTGCATGGAAAGACAAGGAGTGACTCCGGATGGACAGTGGGGCAAATGAGATCAGCAATTCTCCCTGTGAGGAGGGGCTCTCATTAGCTGCTCTCTCCAGAGAGCTAAAGGAGAGAAGCTGCTCAAACGCTCTGTCCCTTTCTGCTCAGGACATTGGGGTTCAGCTTCCTGGGTCAGACGCTGCAGCCTCCATTGTGATCAGGGAGACCAGGCTTAGCAGCTGCTGCTCCCCCACTGGGGCCTCTCTGCTGGGAAGTGACCTGAATTAAAGCTTCTTTTCTGCCCTGCCAAAGTGATGACTTTCTCCAGCTGGTCCTAGCCCCCAAGGGCAGCCCTGGGCCCTGTTAATACTAAATTCTGAGCCAGAGTCTCCAGGTAACTGACAGACCTCAGGGAAAGTGCTGGGGACTGGCAAGAAAGTGACTCTGCACAAACAGCCCCCCCCCCCCCATTTCTCCTCTCATTAGTAGTTGCCAGGAGAAAATCCAGCCCTGGGAGAGCAAAGAACCAGGAATGGGACTGTCCCAGCCAGAGGGGCAGGGTGAGAGGACAGGGGAAGGAGAGACTGAAAGGGGCAGTGGGAGAAATGAGTGGGGGGGAGAGATTTCCAGCTCTCTAGTCCACCCAGAGACATATATTGCAGCATCCCTGGGCAGAACCACTTTCCAGTGAACAAGCAAAGGATCAGACAGAGGAAAAGCCAGTTCCAGACTCTATATTCCCCCTGCTGGGGTGTGGCTGCCGTGGGGTCAGTGTCCGAGGGAATCCCCCACAGTGACTCCTTCGGTTCTGCTCCTTTCCAGCCTTGTGTTCAGAGACTTTGTTACAGGAGGGGAGAGGGAGAATGGAGGTTAAAAATGTGTCTGGGCTTAGCCTGGCAGGAGGGGCCAGGTCTACACTGTAATAACATGCTTGATCTCTTTCCCAGGATGGCAGAATCTAGGATGTCTGTCTGCAGGGAAAGGGCCTGGGAGAATCATCCTGTGAAATT
Source organism: Mauremys mutica (assembly GCF_020497125.1). Lineage (NCBI taxonomy): Eukaryota > Metazoa > Chordata > Testudines > Geoemydidae > Mauremys > Mauremys mutica. Next base: position 541,826 of record NW_025423288.1, read on the forward strand.
AACTAAAGCCTGTTGTGAAACCCCCACAACTGCCCTTCTCACCCAGACAGGTTGTAGAATGACGTCCATGTTTCGCTCCAGCTCATCCCATCCTCCCATGGGAGAGGGAAGAGAAATGGCTGCAGAGGAGCCTGTTCAGGTAGGGATTATCGGGAGGTTGCTGGTGGGTTCCTGCAGGGGGGTGGGAGAGGGACAGCAAATACACCGGAGATGGGAAGATTTGCACAGTCTGGTTTGGAGGTTGGAGTGGGGCAGGAAATGCACAGGGTGGGGAAGGGAGGAGGACAGCTTGTGACATTCCTGCTGGGAGTTGTTTAATAAGTGGCCTAGATTCTAGGAACAGACCCATGAGATTAGGTGGTGGAAATACCCTAATTTGTGAAACAGAAAATAACCCTCCTACATGGAGCCTGACCTGACTGTCCAGCGGCTGCTGTGAGATATGAAAGGGGCACCCACCAGTGAGGTTTAGGGGAGCTGCCCCGCCCTTCATATCCAGCTCCTCACAATGAGAAGGTTATTGGGCTTCCTACCAGCGAGCTCTCCCTGCACCCTGCTAGGGCCTCCATCTCCTGTATCGGTCTGTGACTAGCAGGTGTGTGATGGATCTGCTGGGAGAGACAAGGGGCTCTCACTTTGTCCCCTTAACCTGGTGTTTCCAGGATGCTCTTTGCAGGGTGGGGGTGGGACTGTGACTGTGATCCACCCAGAGCTTGCATTTGATTGGCTCCTCTCCCCCACGAATAGTGGGGCTGTGAGTGGGACATCGGGTACAGAGTGCTGGACTCTTGCTCTTTCAGGGGCTGGTGACCTTCGAGGAGGTGGCAGTGTATTTCACCAGGGAAGAGTGGGCTCTGCTGGACCCCACTCAGAGAGCCTTCTACAGGGATGTCATGCAGGAGAACTATGAGAATGTGACCTCACTGGGTAAGGATTCCCGTCTCCTTGGTTCTTGGAATAGAAAATAAAGAAATATGGTTCATGCCAGCCCCACAATGCCACTTCTACTCTGTCCTGTTTCAGCATCACCCCAATATGCCAGTGACACACACATTGCCACAGACCCTCCCCTGCTGCAGAACACTTTGGGAACAGAGCACAGGAGCCGTATCGCACAGTGTCAAATAGCTCATGTTTGCTCAAGTAAACTTCTTTGAGATGTGGCGACCACATCTGCACGGAGTATTTGAGATGTAGGCGTACCATGGATTTATATAGAGGCAATATGATATTTTATGTCTTATTATCTATCCCTTTCTTAATGATTCCCAACATTCTGTTTGCTTTTTCACTGCTGCTGCACATTGAGTGGATGTTTTCAGAGAACTATCCACAGTGACTCCAAGATCTCTCTCGAGTGGAAACAGCTAATTTAGACCCCATCATTTTGTATGTCTAGTTGGGATTATGTTTTCCAATGGGCTGCAATATGTGTTATCGTGACATCTAGTACTGCTGAGATCCTGCATTCAGTACTATCCCTGCCCTTCCTGTTCCCTTTCTCCACTGAACCCCACCAGCCCATGCTTCCTGTTCCCAGCTTCCCCAGGACTCTCTCATTGTCTCTGTCTCTGGACCTCTCTGTCAACAAGAAGCAGTGCTGGGGAGACTTGCCCTCTCTCTGGAGTCTTTGATTTCTGGGACATAGATTTACTTTCTCTGTGTTTTAGGAGACTCTTTGAAATTGAGTGTCTGTGATATTAACCACAGTGCAACCTGGAGTGTTGAACAGCTGTGTGACTCAGTTCCCAAGCTGGGGTACCTTTTACACTGCTTTACTTTGAGAGCAGCCACTCCTGGGCAGGTAACACACAGTGTCCAGCATGTAACTCGCTCCCAGCTACACAGTATTTAGTGCTGCTAGTCAGTGACTCACGAGTTACAGTGCAGCACAGGAAAACCCCAGAAAAGTCTCTGTTCCCAGACTTCCCCCAGAAATGTGCATCTTGCCCTGTCCAGCACACTACTGACAAGGCAAGCTCATATGAAGTCTGTCATTTCATGAGTGGAAAATGACATGCGCCAGCCTTGTTATCCCAGATGGAGTTTCCAACACACTTTAATACACTGGTTAGATAAAGAATAAAACAAGATTGTTAAGTATCAAAAAATATATTTTAAGATACAGATAATGAGGAATAAAGCTGAGAATTGTTTACAAAAGAAATGCAAGATAAAACACAAACTAACGTCTAAGTTAACAAGCTGAAACGGATTCAAGGCAAATGTTTCTCTCACCGGTGCTGAGACAGGCTGGTTTTCCTTTCAGCCAGGACTCCCCCTAACCCGCCCCTGCCGCCCACGTTCAGCTCTGCAGGAGTTGTCATGAGCAGAGGGAAAGGAGAGAGAGAGAGTCTCAAGCATTTTCCTCACCTCTTTTTATAATTCAGTCCTTTGTACTAGAAGCAACTTCAGTTCTCAGCTGAGTCATGGTGCCAGGCTGTCTGTCGGAGATATGAGAATTGTGAGGGAAAGTCTGCAGACAGAGCTTTGGAGCTTTGGTCAAGCTAGCAGGCCTAAAGTATTAGCTGAGCTTGCTTCTCTGTGTAAAGGGCATAGAAAGGCAAAGTGGAATGGAAAATCCCCAACATTGGGGAACAATGGCTTTGTGTGCATAAGGGGCCTAAGTAGGTGAAGTGGAAAGTCCCCAAACACACTGATTTGCAGTAACCGAGCTTGTGAAACCTAACCACAGTGGAAGAGTTAGAAAAGTCAACCCACAAACTAGGCTAGGAATAACAATAAGAGGAAAGGCCGAATATGGGAAACTGATTGTTCAGCTTGCTTTTGACCTGCATCATATTTTGCAATATATTCCAAATAAGGTAATTAACGTGCAACGTGTGTGTCATTGATTGTGGTTTTAAGCTTTAAAAGGCTTGTGTGATTTTTAGCTCGGGGGGACAGTATTCCAATAGCTGTCGCCCCCTGTGCGCTTGTAACCAAGAAAAGAACCTCAGGCTGAGCTGATTCAAAATCAATCGTGTGGTCGTTTTCCACAACAGCTTCAAGAGGTCCCTGTGATGGAATGTAAATGTCTTCACACCTTCCCCCTGCAGGAGAATGGCTGTTTGCCTTGCTGTCTCTGAGGAACTGCTCTGTGGGTGTTCCCCAGAATTGTAACTTTTTCAGTTAAAATCTCATAGCTTTACATACAGTGTTACTACACATTTTAACAGGAGGATAATATTCTGTAGATTATGCGTTTTCAAATGATACCTCGCAAGCCATACTGCATACAAAATTGATCATAATTTTCTAGAAGAGTGAAAATAGGGGTATAGACTGACACAGTGTCTGTGTGTGTGTGTTCCCAGCAGATATGTGGGTATTTCAATCCCTCATAAGCATAGTGTTCAGCATCTTCAAGGACCTGGGGAACTAGTCCTGGAAATTCACTGGTTTACCAAGTGTGACACTGTATGGAATTGTGAGACACTTTGGTACTAATAATAAAATGATATAATCTGATAAAATTAAAATGAATTGTGCTAGATATGCCATGTAAGGTGTCAGGGGAAATGTTATGATTTTCCAAGTATGATCATTTTGTTTCTGTGTTTGTATCACCTTTGTATTATGAGTTATAGATCTGTAGGGTATATCTGTATTTCCTGACTTGGGCAGTGTTTCTGGTGACACCCTCAGACATATTGGCAACACTGCCTAGCCTGTTTGATGGCCCATTGAGGGTCATCAGCTGTACAATGAGCCCATGGAAAGGACCAAGGGGATACACCTATTGAGTCAGCAAGACATGCAGGGGTATGTCTGTGTGCTGAGACCTCCAAGGCTTTTCCATGCCCTGTGCTGTGAAGCTTGTGTTTGGGACACAGGAAGTACAAGCCACATGGCAAAGGGAATATAAAGGGCAGCTGCATCATCTGCATTTTGTCTTCAATCCCTCTTCCTACCTCTGGAGCAACTTCTCTACAAACTGAACCGTGGAACAAAGGACCGAATGACCCATCCAAGCTGTGGATGTGTTCCAGACAGAATATCAAGCCAGCAACTCACCAATACTGCTAAGAACCTGATATATCCATTTTGGAATGTGTCTGACTGCTTTCCCATTTAACTTCTTTCTGTCTTTCTTTAGTTTAGATGCTAAAGGATTGGCTGGTAGTGTGGTATTTTGGGTAAGATCCAAACCTATACTGACCTGGTAATGTGGCTGACTCTTTGGTGTCAGAAGATCATTTTGTTTATGTGAGCAGAGTTTTTAAATAACCTCTCACTGTACTGGACCTAGGTGCTGATTGGGAGTCAGAGAACTGTCATGCATAAAGGGGGCCGTGTGATTTCTTTTTTCAGCTTCTCGTTAACCAGTGTGTGGGATCAGAAGCACAGTTTGTGACTGGTCAGTGAGTTTAACTTCAGCGTTAACCACCAGTTTTGGGAGCATCTGCTCTCTCTTTTTCAGCCTGCCCTGACCTTGGCATTTTCAGTGAGGACTGCCCCTGGCCCACCAGGTCATACTAAGCACTGAAGTTAAATTAATAGAATGTTTTTTATGACAAAGTCTTATGCAGTCAACTGAACTCCTTTGTTTTCTTTCATCTGAGCAGGGTTTTCAGTTTTCCAACCTGATGTGATCTCCCAGCTGGAACAAGGGGAAGAGCCATGGGTCCCAGACCTCCAGGATTCAGAGGAAAGAGAGATCCTGAGATCTCCCTGCACAGGTGAGGAAACATTAAACCAACTCAGAATCTGTAAATGCCTGAAGGAAACATCTGAGGCCCTTGGTGGGGGTCTCTCAGTTCATTACTGTCCCTAGCAGGGGTGATATCCTCAGGGTAAATATAGTTCATGGTTTTTTATAGATCATAGCAGACACCAGGGAGTAGCTTCCTCCCTTTCTTCCTGCGTATTTGGATGGGATGTGAAGGCTGAATTCATCCCCCCTCCTCTCTCCTATTTAGGGGAAGAGTTTGGGGGAGTTCAGTTCCTGATTTTATTTGACCTCCCTTCCACACTTGTTTTGGTTTGGCCTTCCCCTTTCCATCCCTGTCTGAGGTTTCTGTCTCTATCACAGCAGGTGACGCAATGGTATGTGAGAAAGAGGAGCAGAATTCTCAGCAGGAAAATGTTGAGCAAGTGGATAAACACAGAGCATTATCGCAGAGTTCGAAAAGCAATGTGTCCAGGAGTCATGAGCAGGGAAAATCCTGTCAGATTCAAGACAGACCAGAAAGAGAGCAAGGAAACCAGCCAGGGGAGAAAGTGGATAAATTTATTTCCTCTTGGGGAACACAGAAGGTCCTCATGGAAACAACAACACAGCAGGAAATCCTCAGGCAAAAGAGAAAAAATACATGCAGTGGGTGTGGAAAAACCTTCTCTTGCAGCTCAGCCCTTTCTGTACATTGGAGAATCCACACAGGGGAGAGGCCCTGTGAATGCCCTGCGTGTGGGAAATGCTTCATTAGCAGCTCCAACCTTTCTAAACATCGGAGAATCCACACAGGGGACAGGCCCTACAAATGCAGTGAGTGTGGGAAAACCTTCTCTCGCAGTTCGTGCCTTATTAGGCATCAAACAATTCACAGAGGAGAGAGTCCCTATGAATGCAGTGAGTGTGGGAAAACCTTCTCTCGCAGCTCAGCCCTTTCTGTACATCAGATAATCCACACACAGGAGAGGCCCTATGAATGCAGTGAGTGTGGGAAAACCTTCTCTCGCAGCTCAGCCCTTTCTGTACATCAGAGAATCCACACAGGGGAGAGGCCCTACAAATGCAGTGAGTGTGGGAAAACCTTCACTCACAGATCAACTCTTTCTGTTCATCGGAGAATCCACACAGGGGAGAGGCCCTGTGAATGCCTGGCATGTGGGAAATGCTTCATTAGCAGCTCCTACCTTTCTAAACATCGGAGAATCCACACAGGGGACCGGCCCTACGAATGCAGTGAGTGTGGGAAAACCTTCTCTCGCAGCTCAGCCCTTTCTGTACATCAGAGAATCCACACAGGGGAGAGGCCCTAAAAATGCAGTGAGTGTGGGAAAACCTTCTCTCGCAGTTCATGCCTTTTTAGGCATCAAACAATTCACAGAGGAGTGTGATGTTATTGATATAAATGAGGACCGTATAGAACATGGGTTGCAACCAAGGTCCTGTAGTGGCACCAAATCTTAGGTAAAGGGGGTCATATAAGGTGTCTAAGACCAGGTTATGGGTTGCTGGTTATGATTATGCTGTCTGTATGCATGTATTATTTTTAGTTGAAGTTATGAATATTGGCTCTATACTGTCTGTATTTCTAGTTGGTGCTGTGCTTCTGGGAAACATCCCAGACAAGTTGGTGTTAGCTCTGCCTAGCTGGCTTGATGGCCCATTAAGGACCATCAGCTACACAATTGACCCATGGAGAGAAGGCAGACACGCCTTGTGTCTCAGCAAAGTATGCAGGGACTGGCCCATGTGACTCCAGACTTCATTTTGCTGTAATTTTCCACAGTAAGGACAAAGAGGTTCTTACACCTGGAAGAGCCTATATAAGGCTGATGCCTCATCTCCATCTTGTCTTCAATCCTGCTTCTTACCTCTGGAGGGACTTTGCTACAAACTGAAGCTCTGAACAAAGGACTGATGACCCATCCCAGTGGGGGATGTTCCAGAGACTTGACTTGAACCTGCAGTTTATTCCATCACTGCTGCAACCCTGAACCAAGAACTTTGCCATTACTGTATGTAACTGATTCCATTTAACTAATTCTAGTTCTCATCTCTACCTTTTTCCCTTTATGAATAAACCTTTAGATTTTAGATTCTAAAGGATTGGCAACAGCGTAATTTGTGGGTAAGATCTGATGTGTATATTGACCTGGGTCTGGGGCTTGATTCTTTGGGATCGAGAGAACCGTTTTCTTTTATTGGGGTGTTGGTTTTTATAACCATTCATCCCCAGGACGAGTGGGACTGGTGGTGATACTGGGAGACTGGAGTGTCTAAGGAAATTGCTTGGGTGACTTGTGGTTAGCCAGTGGGGTGAGACCAAAGTCCTTTTTGTCTGGCTGGTTTGGTTTGCCTTAGAGGTGGAAAAACCCCAGCCTAGGGCTGTGACTGCCCTGTTTGAGCAATTGGTCCTGAATTGGCACTCTCAGTTGGATCCTGCCACAACTGCACCGTCACAAGGAGAGAGTCCCTATGAATGCAGCGAGTATGGGAAAACCTTCTCTTGGCACTCAGCCCACATTAGCCATCAGAGAATCTGCAAGGGAGATCAACATTGTAAAAATCTCTAGGGCTATCAAGACTTTCTTTTCTTTAATACTTTTCCTGATTCCCACATAGTAACTTTTAAAGCTCTTTGAACTGTGTGCAGCACCGTTATCCCTCAGCTTGTCCAGATGAGAGGCCCATTTTTGCCTTTTGCAGTTCACCCTCTTATGAGATGGACCTATTTGTCCTTTCTATTGTCCCACAAGTAATTGGAGTGTGCCCTTCCTATTAGGAACCAGGGAGCGTCACATTTATACCATTCCTCCTTTTGCAAAGTTATTGTTAGAGTCACCAATGATACAGATTGTATCCTTGCCAGTTGTTCTCACGTTGCTCTTGGTTGTGCTGAAGAGCAGATATATTGGGAATTTTTCAAATTATATGTAAATGAAGAGAAGCAAGGGCAGGAAAAAAATATAATTACAGCTTCTGTGACACTGGAAGGAGATGGAGTGACTCAGATTCCCTCCTTCCCCATCACTGCAGAACTGTTACCTTTTACCTGAGCCATGCAGAGGTTATCTTCATTATGTTCTATCCATCCACTTCTCAAAGTGTCATGTGATGAAGCATTCTGCATTGTCTGTGCTTGGAGATGATGTTTTGACTTCTTTAATCCTATCTCAGAGTCGCTATGACTGGAGATGAAAGTGTCCAAAGTCCTGGGAGCGGAATTCAAATGGATCCCAAATACAGTGTTATTGGAGTTTAAATCCCAGGTTCCATCTATTGTAAAGCCACTTTTGGCAAGGTGGCTGTTTTTCCCTCATTATGGGAATGCTAGGATACTAAAAATGTTGTAAATAACATAACTATGTAGACAGGGGTGAGTGAAGCAGGTTTGAATGGATCAGAGGAGAATGCAATGGGAGAATCTCTTGTCCCGATTCTGAATAATCAGATGTAACCTGCTCTGGAATTTCACTTGACACTTTCTTTGTAATGTATTCTCTCTATGTGATGTGGGTTTCTATCTTTCCTGAAGGCTATTTGGTCACCCGATTGGATATTAGTTCAGTTTGATAGGATGTAGCTCAGATGTATTGGAGAATTTAAGACAATGACCCTTAGCTAAAGTCCTCATTTATGATTTCAGCTTTGCTTTTTCCCCATCCCTCCATGATGACATAGAGAAAGTTGAAGTGCAGTTCTATCAGCAGGAGAGAACTCTCTAATTTATTGGACAGACTAACAAGGAAACAGCAGTGATTTAAATTCTCCACTCAGAAATGGTGAACAACAGCAGAACCCCAACTAACTGAAGGAAGTGCATATGATCACAGTGTATTTCAGTTGTTTAAGGCAATATTGTCTCCTTTGATCTGGGAAGAGAATTCCATGGTAAGTGATTTTGAACTAGGCAAAATGCCCATGTGTTTGGTTCCCAAAGCATTTGTAACTCAGGCCCTACAGAAGATCTCTCCTAGCTAATCCTGTGGTATGGGAAATGCTGCCCTTCATGACACAGATGTTGAGGAAATAGAAGTGGAGTTTTTTGTCAAATTTATCTTTTGTAGGAGCTAAAGATCTGTATAAAATGAAACCAGTGTTGAAAATGTAATATCTTCAGAAAAATAGCCATTTTTAATAGAATTTCCAGCTCTGGTAACTAACGAAGATTCTGCTCTAGGCCTGTATCTGGTCCCTTCTCTGGACCTGTGCCACCAAATTAAAGAAAAGCTGGGCATGTTTCAGGAAGCCATTCCTCATTAACACTGCTGAGATTTGAAGTGGTTTTGTAAAGGATTTTACTTCAGAGAAGTGTAAATTTACCCTATCGAAGACCAAGGATTTGGAAAGAGCTGAGGTTGAAAGAGTCCACACCCAGTTCTTGGTCTTCACCCCGGTAAAGGAAGCGATGGTGACCCAAGGAAAATTGATTGTGCAACTCCACTTCCTAGTTCAGTGTCACTGATTATACTTCCAAACGATGCCAGGGTTAGATTGAGAACAGTCATCATTCACTGTTTGGATGCAAAGAGAGAGTGCTTCATAGGACAGTCCTTCCCTGTGAATCCCAAACTGGCTGCCTGATTGGGTAACAAGGACTTTCAGGCTGTAGAAATGATGGTAACCAAAGAGGCAACGAATTTGTCAGGCTCCAATTTCAGACTTCCGGATACATGCATGTTGAGCCTTGATTCTATGGTTTTGTGTCTGACGCTGTGGCTACACAATAAAGCTGATGTTGGCACAGCTGCACCAATGTAGCTGCACTGCTGTAGCACTGCTATTACAAATGCTCTAAGCCAATGGGAGAGATTTCTCCCATTGGACTTGATTAGTCAGCCCCCGCAAGCGGCGGTGGCTATGTTGGCAGGAGAAGCTCTGACGCTCATGTAGTGCTATCTACCCAAGGGGGTTAGGGCTGTGTAACTGGATTTTTCACAGCCCTAAGCAATATAGTTATCCCAATAAATGTCTTTAGTGTGGACCAGACCTTAGTTTTCTCTTGTGTTTTATGCATTTACATTACTTCTCTACCTCCTCCTACTTTGAAAGATTAAAAAGTGTGAAAAGAGAGGTATTTTTCTCCATGATGCAAACATTCCGACATAGAAGACCCCTTCTACGAACACATGTGGCAGAAGAACCAGAGATATATGAACTCACAGAAATGGTTGGGACCTATGTTGGGACAAACCACAATAAGAACCAGGGTTCAGTTGTTGGCAATGGGGGTTAAAAGAAAACTAACATATGATAAGAATGTGTGATCTTTGAATATGTTATTGTTACCAATTAAAATGAAATTATAGGTGAAGTTATTGGTTAAAGAGTAAGAGACTGTGAGATAATCTGAATTATTTTGGAAAACTGAAAGTTGTCTTGTTTTTGTGTTTTGTTCGTCATACAGGCAATACAACAGGAAAAGGGAATGTCTGAATTGCCAAGGCAGGGAATGAACAAGCTACAGCAACATTAACATACAGCATCATTAACCACAAACACACTCTAATCATGCTCCAGCCATTGCTGTTTGGCCATGGCCACACGTACAGAGCTGCACAGCAGTGAGTGTGCTGGGGGAAGATAGTCTGAGCAAACAATTGGAAATGACCCTTCAGTGAGAACAGAACCAGAGTGTAGAAAGGCCCCTGTGTTAAGTGGTGGCGGCTGAGGGCTTAGGGAGCTGGGTTGGAAAGCAACGGGCGTCTTTCTGTGGAGGTTTGATTCTTGCATCTAGACAAGGCTGCTGTGTGGTGTCTCCATGGCTGTACTTTCAGTGTCTGATCACCCATGGGGCCCCAGGGAGCCAAGCCTAGACGTATGCAGAGGCTAAGGACAAGTCAGCATTTCAAACAGTGAGTCTGTGCTGCTGCAGCTTAGTAATGGAGATGCTCCATGCCAGGGTTTCTCAAATGTCCTTTCACTGCAACCCTCTTCTGCCAAAAAACTTACTATATGGCCCTGGAAAGAGGGACCAAGCACCACACCAGGCAGGGGCAGGGGGGAGCCAAAGCCTGAGCCCCGCCCCAGTGTGGGGAGGGCAAAACCAGAGCTTGAGGGATTCAGCCCTGGGTGGTGGGGCTCAGACTTTTGTCTTCAGCCCCAGGCCCCAACAAGTCTAATGCCAGCCCTGGTGACCCCATTAAAACAGGGTCATGACCCACTTCGGGGTCCTGACTCTCAGTTTGTGAACCACTGCTCTATGCTGATGGGAGAGTGTTTCCTGTGGGTGTAGTTAGTCTACTTCCCCAGGAGGTGGCAGTGATGTCAGTGGGAGAAGCTATATCGGTGGGTGTGCAAGCTGTGGTGTTTACCACATTTAAGAAGTTTAATCAACCCCATTTTTAAAACCACCTGTGGCAAAGGAGTTCGATGAAGCAGGGTTTGTCCTTCAAAGTGCTGGAGATCACAATTCCCTGCTCCTGTTGTCATGGGGATAGAGCTCAGTGGTAGAATATTCGACTACAGATCAACTGGTCTTTGGTTCAAACCCAAGTGCCCTCTTCTAACCTCTTTTCTTTTTTTAAAAGAAAGGAAAACATTTTTATTTCCATTCTCCGTTATGTTCAGGCGCTCCGCTATACAGGGGTGCTTGATATGAATGTAAACACTCAACATTTCGCTGTCCAAATGCATAAAAACCTAGCGAAGCTGTCCATCAGCTGAAATCAGTTCCAATCCTCTAAGTGCCTAGTTTATGTTTTCATCAATTAAACAAAGGTATCATAGGAATGTACATTTGCAGATCCCTCTCTCCAGAGCTATGCTGTGCAGAAGAACAAGAACCACGTCCAGTGGGGGTTCAGGAGTCTGATGAGCAAAGGCAACTTGGTGCAGGCTAAAGTCACCAACACTTTGGCTCCTTCACATTCAACCAGCAGCTGGGCCCCCAGGACAAGGCATGAGAAGAAGACAGTGGCTGTGAGCAGGAAAATAGCCACCAAGAAGCTGCTAAAGCTGTCAAGATCCCCAGGGAGGTCACCATGCCCATGTCTGAATGTGGTTTGTGGAGATTAATGGAAGGAGGAGGCTCACGTCAGAGCCCTGGGGGGCTCACGTCAGGCCTTAATGGGGCTCTGGGTGATCGCTACTTCCCACCACCCAACACACATGCAATGAGGTTGAGTAGTGTCTGCAAAAGAGAAACTAAACAGCTAATTATTCCTCCAGAAAGGTTTTTAATGACTTATGACTATAAAGGCAACTCAGACAGAATGAGAAAAACAGAATTAAAGACCAGCACTGAGTGAGGTTAAAACAAATGGCAAGTTATACTGGAGACAAGCACAAGTACAAGTAATATTATGCATTAATTGCCTATTCCTATAAGTGCACATATAAAAGGTCAAATATATTGAAAATAGTCACAAGCACGTGCAACGCTACTATTACTGATTGCCCAGCAACTTTACATGTACTGTAACCACCCCCAACAAATACAATTCTCTATGTAATACTAATACATTGATTCACTATATTTTACTAACCTGAACCTACCTATCACCTTATATAACAACTTATTAACTTTGATTTAGTGTTACTACACGGGGGAGGGATAGCTCAGTGGTTTGAGCATTGGCCTGCTAAACCCAGGGTTGTGAGTTCAACCCTTGAGGAGGTCACTTAGGGATCTGGGGCAAAAATTGGTCCAGCTAGTGAAGGCAGGGGGCTGGACTCAATGACCTTTTAAGGTCCCTTCCAGTTCTAGGAGATTGGTATATCTCCAATTATTACCTATTACCTTTTTTTATGATAAACTTGCTGGTAACTTACACTGAAGACAGGCACGGCGACTTGTAAAGCTATTATGGTTTATAAACTACTAGCTTCACCAGTGAAGGACATAAATCCACACCATGTAGAGGTCAAGCAGAGGAGTTTATTGCACACAGCGCTGGTGGAGTGTCACCTTGCTTCTTAGGCTCAGAGACACTGTCAATCAATTGATTATAACAGAATATATAGATTTTCCATGGGCGGGAGAAAGTGACAGGGTAGGCAGTGCCACACCCCAGGATAGATTTTGCAGCAAGACAAAATAGCACATTAGCTAATGGTTAACAGGTTACATAATGTCTCCACCCATGGTCTCAAGTTAGCAAGTTAACATTTAATGAATACTTTGATAAAATGTTAGTAGTATAAAATATCTATGTTGAATTCTGATTTGGGGTCCATAGGAATGGAGCAACTCCTTTGATTGTCCAACAGGTACATTCCTAGGGGTTAAAGCAAAGAAACAATGAAAGTATATGGCAATAAAGATTGTTTTCTGTGTGTCTTAAGGCAGGCATTGGTCCCTGGGAAGGGAGGTGGAAGGATGCCATATCTTATACTGACATGTGCCAACTTTTCCTAAACTTAAGGCTGGATCAGTGGGAAGAACGTCTCCCTACAGAAGAGACTAACACAATAGGAACGGATTCTTTGTTCAATCTGCAACTCTGAATAAGACACAATTATTTAGTTCTTAGCTCCAACACCTGGCAATTTGCTGACCAGGCCTATCTTAGCAAGCAAGGCTTTCTGGTTACCCAGCTTTCTCTTAGCTGATCACGATTTCCTAGGCCTCCGGTCTCTTGACCATACTCTGGACTTTGGGTCTGGAAAAGAGCTGGCACAATCCATAGACCAAGTTGTTATATAAAATGCACATGGATTTTAACCCTTCACATTCAGTAATGGCAAAGTTCTTTGTTTGGCTTGTAGCAGTGATGGAATAAACTGCAGGTTCAAATCAAGTCTCTGGAGTCCATCCACAGCTGGGATGGGTCATTCAGTCCTTTGTACAGAGCTTCAGTTTGTAGCAAAGTCCCTCCAGGGGTATGAAGCAGGATTGAAGACAAGATGGAGATGAGGCATCAGCGTTGTATAGTCTCTTGCCATGTGGTCTTTGCTTTCTTTGTCCCAAGGACACTATATCCAGCACGAAGCATAGAAAAACCTTAGAGTTCTGTCCATAGGCAGGTCCCTGCATACCTTGCTGAGTCACAAGGGATATCTGCCTTCTCTCAATCGGTTGATTGTATAGCTGATGGTCCTTAATGGGCCGTCAAGCAGGTTAGGCAGAACTGACACCAATTTGTCTGGCTGGAGTGTTTCCTGGAAGCATAGCACAAGTTTGAAATATGGACCGCATAGAGCCAATATTCATAATGTCAACTACAAGAATGATACACATCTAGAGATAGCATAATTATAATCAGCCAATCAGAACCTCTCCATAGACCCCTTACACAACAACCTTTCTATAATATTGGCTGCAAATATAGAACAGTGGTCCCAACAGTGATCTATACAGTTACAGATTATGTCAATAACATCACAGGAGGTGAGATACTGGAATACCGCCTCCAGTTTTGGTGTCCTTGTTTGAAAAAGACGTTGTGAAATTGGAGTTGGGGCAGCCACCAAATGTTCTGAGGGCTGGAGAAAAATGCCTTCTAGTGAGCTATTAAAAGAGCTCATCCTGTTTAGCTTATCAAAAGAAGATTGAAAGGTGACTTCATTGATGTGTTGAAGGACCTTAATGGAGAGAAAAGATTGGGTATTAAAGCCGAGAAAGGCATAACAAGCCCCAATGGCTGGACGGTGAAAAGAGACAAATTCATATTACAACTAAGACACAAATATTCAACAGTGAAGATGATTCACCACAGGAACAAACTACCAAGGAAAGTGGTGGATTTGCCATCTCCTGATGTCATTTCATGAAGACTAGCTGCCTTTCTGGAATGTGTTTGCCCCAAAAGTAGCTATTGTGTCATACAGGAGGCCTGTGATATGCAGGGGGTCAGATTAGATGCTCTAATGGTCTCTTCTGGCCATAAAGTCGACTAGTTTCTGCGTGCCTGGGAGGCTGCTTGGGAAGCCAAAGGGGCCGTGGGTGAGTTTGTGATGAGGTGAGTGTGAAGTGTGGAAGGGGGAGGGTGGCAAGAGGAGGTTTTGAGAGGAAAAAAGGTGCTGCTGAGCTGGTAGGTGAGGGCAAGGTCCCAGGCGGGTGTTGTGTGAGGAGCTGTGTAGGCCCGAAAAGGCGTCGTGCTGGGCAAGGGCAGGTGAGGGGGGCCAGGGCTTTTCCCAGGGCTGTTGCTGCGTCCAAAGCCTTTGGGAAGCAGAAGAGGGCCAGGGGTGTTGTTGCCTGCTGGGGCCCATGCGACGGTGAAGGTGTAAGCTGACCATAGCTGGTCTGTGGGAGCGTAGGCCACTCACCATGCCCTTTTCCTCGTTAGTATAGTGGTGAGTCTCTCCACCTGTCACACGGGAGACTGGGGTTCGATTCCCCGATGGGGAGGGTGACCCCTTTTGAAGGGGGGACAAAGAAATCCCTGCTCTGACCACCACATGCCTTGCATTCTCCTTCGACGGCCACTTCCCTTCGCACCCCGCACTGATGGCTTTCACCTCCAGAGAGACAATTACCTCGCAAGGACACGCTCGCCCTAGCCAAAGCCTCCCTCGGGGCCTGCATGTGGGGGCACATTTCAGAGTGGCAAAGGGAAATAGGCTGGCCAGGGCCATGAGGACAATGGCCCAGACAAACAGGGAGGGACTTGGTCCAGGGGTGGAGGAAGACAGGAAAAGGGACAGGCATGGGATTGGCTTCCTGTCTTTTTTCCTTTGCTCAGCATTTTACCTGTGACTGTACTGGGGAGACCTGAGAAAGACCTGTGGCCGCCGGCGAGGTAGGTGGCCGCCCTGAGAGCGCAGAGCTGAGCATTTTCTGCTGGGCTGCTGCCTGCACCCCCAGCGCCTGGCCAGGGGCATGAGCAGTGATTTCCCAGCACCCCCCCCCCCAGTTTTGTGAACTAGTTACATGCCAAACCTGGTGGCTGAACTTCGCGACTTTGTGCTCACCCACAACTATTTCATATTCGGGGATAACATATATCTTCAAGTCAGCGGCACTGCTATGAGTACCCACATGGCCCCACAGTATTCCAACATTTTTATGGCTGACTTAAAACAACTCTTCCTTAGCTCTCGTCTCCTAATGCCCCTACTGTACTTGCACTACACTGAAGACATCTTCATCATCTGGACTCATAGAAAAGAAGCCCTTGAGGAATTCCACCATGATTTAAACAATTCCCATCCCACCATCAACCTCAGCCTATATCAATTCACTCAAGTGGTCCATTTCCTTGACAGTACTGTGCTGATAAGCGATGGTCACATAAACACAACCCTATACCGGAAACCCACTGACCGCTAGACTTACCTACATGCCTCCAGCTTCCATCCAGGACACACCACATGATCCATTGTCTATAGCCAAGCTCTAAGATACAACCGTATTTACTCCAATCCCTCAGACAGAGATAAACACCTACAAGATCTCTATCAAGCATTCTTAAAACTACAATACCCACCTGCTGAAATGAAAAAACAGGTTGACAGAGCCAGAAGAGTACCCAGAAGTCACCTACTACAAGACAGGCCCAACACAGAAAATAACAGAACACCACTGGCCTTTACGTTCATCCCCCAATTAAAACCTCTCTAGCGAATCATCAAATTTCTACAACCTATCCTGAAATATGATCCCTCACTCTCCCAGATCTTGGGAGACAGGCCAGTCCTTGCTTACAGACAGCCCCCAACCCTGAAGCAAATCCTCACCAGCAACCACAGAACAACAACACTAACCCAGGAATCTATCCTTGCAACAAAGCCCGATGCCAACTCTACCCACATATCTATTCAAGTGACACCATAATACGACCTAATCACATCAGCCATGCCATCAGGGGCTCGTTCACCTCCACATCTACCAATGTGATATATGCCATTATGTGCCAGCAATGCCCCTCTTCCATGTACATTGGCCAAACCAGACAGTCTCTGTGCAAAAGAATAAATGGGATGCAAAGCAGACGTCAAGAATTATAACATTCAGTCACCAGTAGGAGAACACTTCAACCTCTGGCCGTTCAGTAACAGATTTAAAGGTGGCAATTTTGCAACAGAAAGCTTCAAAAACAGACTCCAACAAGAAACTGCTGAACTTGAATTAATATGCAAACTAGATACAATCAATTTAGGCTTAAATAGAGACTGGAAATGGCTGAGCCATTACACACATTGAATCTATTTCCCCATGTTAAGTAGCCTCACACCTTCTTGTCAAACTATCTTAAATGGGTCATCTTGATTATCACTACAAAAGTTTTTTTTCTCCTGCTGAGAATAGCTCATCTTAATTAATTAGCCTCTTAGAGTTGGTTGGGCAACTCCCACCTTTTCATGTTCTCTGTGTGTATGTGTGTGTGCATATACATATAGCCTCACTATATGTTCCATTCTATGCATCCGATGAAGCCATTTATCAATATTGAATTTCAGCTGCCATTTTGTTGCCCAATCACCCAGTTTTGTGAGATCCCTTTGTAACTCTTCGCAGTCTGCCTGGGACTTAACTATCTTGAACAGTTTTGTATCATCTGCAAATTTTGTCACCTCACTGTTTACCCATTTTTCCAGATCATTTATGAGTATGTTGACCAGTAATGGTCCCAGTACTGACCCCTCTGATATACCATCTCTCTCCATTCTGAAAATTGATAATTTATTCCTACCCTTTGTTTCCAAGATTTTAACCAGTTACTGATCCATGAGAGGACTTCCCTCTTATACCATGATGGCTTACTTTTCAAAAGTCAATTTAAATTAAATACATTTTTTAAAATTATATATATTTTTAGAAATCTAGACCTGTTATGTGTAACTTGCATTATCCTTATGTTAAATTTGCCTTATCCTAACAAAACATTTACTTTATTCACATCTCTTTTATATATCTCATTGGCCCTGACACCCCCCCTGTGAATTCAAACACCCTCCCTAATTTCAATTCATGGGGAAACTACTGGGCGCTGTCTCCTGCCTGGCGAGAAGCCACAGCACCGGGGGGTCACAGGGCGCGATGGGCTTCCGCGCGCAGCTGTTTTCTGCCGGTCATGGGGTGACGGTTCCTGCCCGTGGAGGCCGGGGGCTGCGGGGTCCCGATGGCAGCTGGGTGCTCTGGCATCCACCTGCGGCAGCTGGGAGCTACAGGGCCATCTGCAATGGCTGGGGGCTGCGGCTTCTCCTCACCCCCCCCCCCGGTGACTGGGAACGCCAGGCTCTGCCTGCAGTGTCTGAGAGCTGGGGGCTCCCTCTCCTGCCTGTGGCGGCTGAGGGCTGCTTGTGGCGGCTGGGAGCTCCAGTGTCTTCGGAGCTGCAGGGTCTATTAGCAATGACGTGGGGCTGCAGGGTCCTCACGCCATCAATGCCTGTTGGGAAATCCTGGGTCCATCCACAGCGGCTGGGAGCTCTGGGGTCCACTCGTAGGAGCTGCAGGGTCCATAGGTGTTGCATCGCAGAGGAGCAGGGACAGAGTCTGACAACCCATGTGATCATAGGCAGAGAGTTCTTTATTCATTTTCAACATGCTCTTATATCCCATTATGGCCAGCAATCAGACAGTTGCTAATTGGTTAATTAAATATACACAGCCGCAGCTGTAACCCCATCCTAATTAACATCCTACACACCTGTTTGACTTATCATCCTATTTACAGTTAGCTGGCCGATGAGAGCGCGCCCAAGGTCAGCCCTTTATACACAATTTCCAGCGTTATCGGCTCGTCCCAGAAGCCTAAACAATCTCAGCATTTCACATTCTATTCCCAACACTTCCCCCCTCCACCCAAAATCAAAAAGGAGGGGAAAAAAAAGGGATAAAAACATTAGCAAAACATTTCCAACTTATAACAACATAACACCACAATCTATCACAAACCAAAATTAAAACTTTATAAAGCCAACCTATATAACCATGCAATTCTTAACATAACCCCAACAACACCAAACAAAAACAAAGCACAACAAATAAATGGTGTAAATTCTACAGGATTCCCCCCTTCTCTATAGCACACCAACTTGTGGCAACCTTCTATTACCAAATCATCCCTCAGATGTCAGGCGATCAAACTGACACTGAGGGAGGGGGGGTCCTAAAAAAAAAAACACAACATAAACCACATAAAACACAAAAAACAATTCTGGCCAGAAAAAAACAAACAAACAAACACCACAAAACAACATAAAACACATAACATAAATTTAACTCTGTAAATAAATGCATGGTATATCAAATACTAAGCAGCTAACATCCATATTCCTCAATCATCTAAAAAACAAAAAACAAATATACCCCTACTGGGCAATCAATAATTACATACAATATACAAATACCCTTAGTACCATCAGGCAAAAAAAAAAATTACATCATCAATTAAATCATTTACAGTAATACAATTGCATCCTAACTTACTTCTAAATTCAACTGCTATTCCCTCCAGCAACCACAGAGTTAACTTTGTACTCTGCCTAACATTACTCGCTAGTAGTTAATTACCTTTTCTATCAACTACACCCTCAAGGTTATCAACCAGTATTCCAAGCTTGTTGTCTGTTGCCCGCCGCCTGGGCCCGATCCTTTTTTCCTCCTCAAGTTCTCTATCTATTGCGTGCCTGCCTGGGCCCGATCCAAAGCACTTTACATAAAGGTATTTTGGGTCACATAAATTCAAAGCCATTCTCCCAAATTTCCTAAATTTATGCCTACAACTCCCCGCTTTAAGAATACTCAACAAACCTTCAGGCCGAATTTTCTCAAACTTTAAAAACAAAAAACAAATAGGCTCTAAAAAACAGGGGTTAGTAATGGGGAGGGGTAATATCATTTACAATCCAATTAGGGAGGGCAATACATGCTAAAAAAAAATTCCACAACACAGGGCGCAGCCTGCAAAATAAACCCCAAAATCCAATCAATACCACAGTTTTTAGCAGGAGTCCCAAATTTTTTCCTGCCAGTGTGCAATTCTTTGCTTCTTTACCAGGGTCAGTTCTCAATGTCTTTTTAGTCAGGAATTCCTAGACACTGGCAATATCAATGATGTGAGTGTTTTTTCTCCTGTTCCACCACCATCGTGGTTCAAGTTCTACGGGGGAAATTATCAGGACATCATCCTATACATTCAGGCAAAGCAAAAATTATCTCAATCAATTAAATCATTCAGGGAGGATCAAACAAAAAGAATCCTGGCATAGCAAACAAGCAACTTTCCTCCAGGGGCCCAGGTTGTGTACATCGTGTGGCTCTTTCAGACATTCCATCCACCACTGCAGCAGACATCTCTGATACTAACACAGTTGCAATTGCTTCACTGCTACTGCTTGCAGCCTCAAATCCCGAATGAGCAGTGGTAATATCTTGGACTAGTTCAGGAAATAGTTTTCCAGGCACTGCTTCTAAAGGCTTTAAAGTTTCAGCTGAGGTTTCCATAGATGTTACAGTTTCTGCAATGATTTGTGCGTCAATTGCTGCAGCTGTAACAGGCACAAATGTTTTTTGAGCCCCAGAGCTTTCAATACTAAAAATGGGTGAGCCAGTATCTGCCAGCTGCACAGCTAAATTCCCTTGCTCCTCTTCGTCTCCCTTTCCACACACAGGCAGTTCTTGAGGACACATGTCGCTCTGTAGAGGGGCCCCATTTACAACTGCCCCTGGGCATTCTGATACTAGATTAGATGGCGCATCTCCTACATCATTCTGCATGGGGGCCTCAGCTGCAACCGCTTCAGTGGGCGCTGATTCCAAGGTAAACACAGTATCTTCTACCTCTGTCGTCCCAGGTGCCTCAGTTACCCCACTCTGCATTGCATCCCCAATAAAAGCTTCCTGAGTGATCTGCCACCCATCGAATCCCTGAAGCCGAGCGGTTCGGGTGGGCTTGCGCAAAGTGATGTCCATAGCAAAGGCAGGTTGGGGAGGGCCAGTGGATCCAAACCCTCGAGACCCGCGGTCAATCGGGGTCGGTCGGGGCACACATCCCTTGAAAGGTATTAACTGAGCAAGACGTGTACCAGCAGTTATAGTCACAGGGGGACAGAGGGCACGTACCATTATCCCAATATTCCCTGTATAGTCGGCATCAATAAGGCCAGGCAAAACAAAAATACCTTGTTTCGATGTCGACGAACGGCCAATCAAAAGGGCACTCAGTCCAAATCCTAATGGACCATCGGTTTTGGAAGGAAGAACTTGAACCTCGTCAGTGTCTAAAACTACATCTGTCGCTGTGGCCAAGTCCACTCCGGCACTGCCACGGGTTGCTCCGGTGAGGTGTTCCAGGCAGCCGGGTTGGCGGGTGGAGGCACTTGTGTCGTCGCGCTCCTCCGAGGGGCGCTCCGTGATCCGTTTCCCGGCAGCGGTGTTCCATCCTTCGTGTAACGCGCCCAACAGTCGGCGGCGCGATGTCCAAACTTATCACATCGTGTGCAAGCGCCAGTCGCAGCTTCAGGTGACACATCAGAGGCCTGCTGCCCATTTTGCATAGGGCAGTCCCGCCGGAAATGCCCGGGTTTTCCACAACCAAAACAGGGGCCGGCTGGCCGGGTCGGTCTTCTAGCCCCCCGCTGTCGCCCGAGCAGGGGTTGTAACGCCACGGCCAGTGCAGAGGCCTGTGCCTTAGCATGAATCGCTGCCTTATCCGTCTCCTCAAGCATAGCGGCCCTACCACATGCCTCAATCATTTCCATCAGGGTCGCAGTCTTGGGCAAGGTGGCTAATATACGGCGGCAAGTGGGATTTGCATTCTGGGTTGCAAGATCAAGTCCAACCGCAGTTCTGGCCTCTGGCGTCAGATTGGGAGATCTATCAATAGCCTCTCGAAGGCGATCCAAAAAGGTGGAATACGGTTCCGATGGGCCTTGCATAATTTTAGCGTAGGGAGGGCTCGGCTTTCCCATCTGGGGCACCGCTTTAAAGGCAGCCAAAGCCAGTTCCTGCGACTGCTGCAGGATCCGGGGATCGAGGCGGGCTTGCAAATGCGGGTCAACAAAGCGACCGGCTCCCAAAAACATATCAGCAGTGGCCACGCGCCGAGGATCATCATCCGGTAAATCCAAATTGCGGACAAGAGCCAAGTCAACTCTCTTAGCCCAATCATCTTTCCACAACAATTTCTGTGTAGATGTAAGAAGCATGTCAGCTAGCTTAATCGCATCGTACGGACACATTGCTTGGCCAGCAAATACCTGTTCAATGATAGACTGTACATACGGATTATCTAGTCCATAAGCCATGATCGATTTCTGTGCCTCACGGATCAACTTCCAGTCCAAAGGGGCCCACCGTCTATGATTAGGGTGTTGAGAGTCTGGCGTAATCACCGGAAAGGCCTCGGGTGTTAGACCTTCAAGGATGGCTTCTCTTAAAACCCCATGCCAGCGCTGTACCGGATCCGGAGGGTCTCCAGTTGGAGGGTCCCCGGGGCCAGGCGGGGCGGGGGGGCGAGTCGAATGAAAGCACTTGTGAAGATGCGATCGCGATGATCCAGGTGGAAGACCTTCCAATCGGTCCAACTTGTCACATATATGCTGCAGCTGTCGACCCTGGCGCTCCATCTCCTTATAGAAGGCATCAGACTGAGTAAACTGAGTAAACGTAGTCAAATCGGGATATGGGTTCGATGGCACATGTTCCACCCGAGCCTCCTCTGTCCCCCCGCAATCGAGGCACCCCCAGGCCCCGTGGACACGGCATGGCTTTGGAGGGGGTGCATACGGCAAGGCTGTCTCCATAGGCTCGGGCGTATCGGGGGGTAACGGGACCGTAGCAGGATCAATCATGTCGGGGCCGATAGCCACATTGGAGGGTAGTGGGGCCGTAGCAGGGGCAACATCATCCATGGGGAAGGGGTCGGAAGCCAAAGGTATCACCGTGTCCTCACCACCGAAAAACTCTCTGGCTCCAACCGGCAACACAGAAGGCATTCCGGGCGTTGGGCGGCAAAGCTCAGAAAGGGCCGCCTGCACTCCTGCCTCGGCCGCGAGAGTTTCTACTATCTCCCTCGCCTTATTCCATACTGGACTCAGGGAGAAGGCCTCCTTATCGCCCCGAGCCACCGACTTCCAAAGCTCGGAGCCTAGCCGCTCCCAAACAGTTTTATCAAAAATTGTACTTGGTTGAACAGAAAGTCCCCTTCTCCGTCCCCACCGCAGCAGACGGGATAACTTATCAGAGGGGAGCTTCTCTCCCTGCCGCTCCGCGATGCGCATCAAATATTCATGCACCGTCCTTTCTTCCGCTGATGCAGCGGTTCCCATGTTAGCTGCTCACCTCTGGGCTGGGGTGTGCCTCCCTTTTCAGACGCCCTGCGGCTTGCCGCTCGACACTGAGCTCAGGTGCGCCCCTCTTTTCGGACGCCCTGCGGCTCCTAGCCGCTCGACACTGAACTCAGGTGCGCCCTTCTTTTCGGACGCCCTGCGGCCGCCGCTCGACACTGAGCTCAGGTGCGCCCTTCTTTTCGGACGCCCTGCGGCCGCCGCTCGACACTGAGCTCAGGTGCGCCCCTCTTTTCGGACGCCCTGTGGCTCCTAGCCGCTCGACACTGAGACTCAGGTGCGCCTCCTTTTCCTCCTTTCAGTTCAGGCCACCAACACTATCCTCATTCAATCACGTCGGGGTCACCATTTGTTGCATCGCAGAGGAGCAGGGACAGAGTCTGACAACCCATGTGATCATAAGCAGAGAGTTCTTTATTCATTTTCAACATGCTCTTATATCCCATTATGGCCAGCAATCAGACAGTTGCTAATTGGTTAATTAAATATACACAGCCGCAGCTGTAACCCCATCCTAATTAACATCCTACACACCTGTTTGACTTATCATCCTATTTACAGTTAGCTGGCCGATGAGAGCGCGCCCAAGGTCAGCCCTTTATACACAATTTCCAGCGTTATCGGCTCGTCCCAGAAGCCTAAACAATCTCAGCATTTCACATTCTATTCCCAACACATAGGCAGTGGTGTGGGGCTGTGGGGGCTCCCCGGCCACCCATGGCTGCTGGGAGCTCCAGGGTCTGCCTGTGGGAGCTGTGGGGAGATGAGGGGTTTGGGGTGGAGGAGGGGGCTGCAGGCTGCAGGGTGGGGCCGAGGGATTCAGAGTGCAGGAGGGGGCTGTGGGTTGAGGCAGGGGGTTGGGGTCCAGGACAGGGTGATGGCTCTGGGGTGGGGGCAGGGATGAGGGGTTCCAGGTGTGGGAGGAAGCTCTGCGCTGGGGCAGGAGGTTGAAGTGCAGGGGGGTGAGGGCTCTGGGGTGCAAGAGGGGGCTCTGGGTTGGGGGTGTTCAGGGCTGGGGCAGGGGGTTGGGGTGCAGACTTACCTCGGGCGGCTCCTGAGAGCTCAACGTGCTTGACTACCCTCTCTCTTGGTGAACTAGAGTAAGGTTCCCCCCGTTCCCTTCCTGCTGGGTGACTGAGGCCAGGGCCGGCACCAGCGCAGCAAGCAGGTGCTTGGGACTGCCAATGGAGAGAGGCAGCATGTCTGACTCTTCGGCGGCAATTCAGCAGCAGGTCCCTGCTGCTGAATCACCATTGAAGAATGAAGTGTCAGTGGTAGAGCTGCCACCGAAGTGCCGCTGATCGCAGCCTTTTTTTTTCGCCACTTGGGGCAGCAAAATTGCAGGAGACAGCCCTGACTGATGCCCACTGGAGATAGGTCTTTGGTCCAGTTGGTTCAATGGACTGGCCGCTATAGGTTGGGGTCCTAGAACTTAACAGTCTGGCTAGAGATTCCTGCGGGTTGACCAGATGGTTGTTTCTCGCTGCTTCACCTGATGTCCACAACTTTGGTCCCTGCAGCTGTCACACTCTTCCTCTTGCCCACATGGCGCTTGAAGGAAGGAGTGTCAGGGCCAGGTTTCATAGTCAGGGAAAGGCAGGAGGGAGGAAGATCCCAGGCTGGAGCCCAGCCCCTCTCCTCCTCTGGGCACCTAGGACAGAGGCAGCTGGTGCTGACAGCTCCAAGGGAAGGCTTAAAAGCCACAGAGCAACCACGGGCAGGGCAAGAGGAGGGGAGAACCATGCCTATGCGTGGCCAGCAGACAGCCACAGAGACACCCAGCCAGGCTGCTCCCTGCTCCCTGACATGCCGAACCCCCACTGAAAACCACCCACAGCCAGCTGCTGATGCTTTGTGGCCAACATCAGAAGACGGTAGGAAAGCAGGGCCAGCCCCCCTGGTGGGGCCTCTTACCATTCCCACTCAAGGTGCTCACTTTGGCAGTGGGGCAGGAGATTTTACCCCAAGAGGATTTTCCCCAGCTGGCGAGAAGCAGAGAAACACCCAGGCTCCCAAGGCACTATGTAGCAACCCCCTCAAGCACAGGGTCAGGCGCACACTTGGAAGAGGGAAACTGCTCCACACGCTAGCCCGGGCAGCCGCCCATTTTCTTTGGCAAGTCAGGAATGGCAAAGGCGAGACTGGAAGCACCTGGGGCTCATGCCCCAGCCTTTGTGACACCCAACCCTCAACTCCTTCCTGGGGCTCTAGCAGAAGGCAGAGCATTGGCCTGAGCGGCCAAGAAGAGGTTCCAGCCCTGAAGGGAGCAGGACTTTCAGGACAAAGGTAAAATTGCACAACCACAAAGGGACTTGAACCCTCAATCGCCTGGTCCAAAGTCAGATGACTTATCCATTAGGCCACGTGGTAATAGGAGCAAAACATTTCCAAGCACTTATTTGGAAAAGGCAGACACTGTGTTTCTCAGGTCCTCTACTGAGTGGGGCCGAGACTCTCTGGGCACAAGAAGTCGAGTTCCCAGCGAGATGTGAGACAATTCTCTGGAGCCAGGTACAGGAATTTGGCAGGGAGGCTCAGGCACGAGGGATTGGGGTGCAGCGGACAGACCAGCTATCTAGGTGTGCAGATTTAGTCTCACTGAGGAGAAGGAGGAATCCTGCTGATAGGCAGTGGCTGTGGAGAAAAAGTGGGATGTCCAGGCTGCTCCAGTCTCCTTCTTCCAGCTCCTCATCTGGCTGAGCTGCTCCACCGGCCTGGACAAGTCCTCCGCATGCTCAGCAAATAGCTCAAGAGCCATTTTTGCCCAAACCTGTGCTGGGGGGTGAGCTTCTGTCGTCCCTGTCCCATCCGCGCTAGAGCAGACCACTAGATTGAGAGAGACAGTCAACAACTATTAAGGCTAAGATTATATAAAGGGGGGTCACAGAATTTGTGACTTTCAGAGATCTCAGTGACATTTTCCACCTCAGTCCTGGGGCAGCAAGACTGGAGTTGTCTGTTGGTGGGGGCCCCACAGCTATCAGCCACCAGTGTCGGAAGGGGCTCCCACAGGCCCATGCCACCACAGATGGACCCCACAGCTCTCAGCTACTGTGGTTGGATCCCAGAGCTCCCAGCCATGGCGGGTTGTGCCGATTGGGTGTCCGCACTAAGCTCGGCATCAATATGGTGATCCCGGGGAAGCTTGGGCTCCCCAGGTTGCCTAAGGAGGGGTGAACCGGCCCAGGTCGGAAACAGAGCAGGTCAAAACTCCCGTGCTGATCAGTAGTGGGGTCGCGCCTGTGAATAGCCCCTGCAGCATAGCCTGGGCAAGACAGTGAGACACGGTCTCTTTTTATACCCCCCCACCCCCGCAGAGACTTTATGGGGGGATGGGAGCACCCATTGTGGGGATCCTGAACTGGTGGGAGGGAGGCACCATGTGCCAGGGATCCCGAAACACAGAACAGGGACACCCACACACCAGGTGTCTTGATTTACAAACTGCAAGTGATGATGAATTCACCACCTCCCTTGCGGAGCTTGTTCCACTAGATAATTAGCCTCACGGTTAAAACATGGTCATTTCCAGTTGGGATTTTCTGACATCGACTGCGAGCCAATGGGGTCTTGTTCAGTCTTTGTCTGGTGAATTAAAGAACACTTCAAATCACATATCCCCCCCTCTGGGAATTTGTAAAACGTATTTAAACCAGTGATTAAATCGCCTCCAACCTCAAATGAAATCAATTGAGCTTCTTCAGTCTCTCGCTGGAGACATTTTCCTTGTTTTTAAAGGCAAAAATCCTGATCTTTCCAATGGGAGCTTCTGCTTCAATGTTCAGTTTGGGGAGGGATTTGGCTGCACTCAGAGATCTGCCCGCGGGTTAGAATCTGCGATCCGAAGGGCCGATCGCAAACAGCGTTTAGATGGGACCGTTAGTACCGCCCCCGTGTGGCCAAAGATCAGAACTGACGAGCAGAGTTTACAGCTGGAGCCTGGGACGCTCCTGAACAAACTGGGCAGGAAGCCTCTCGCGTGGGATCCTCGCTGTGCAGCAGGAGGCGGAGGGAAGCTGATTGTCAGGGCTCAGGGCAGCTCCCTGCCAGGCTGAGCCGGTGTCTGTGCTAAGCTCGGCATCAATCAGGTGATTCTGGGAAGTTCGGGGTCCCCGGCTCCCAAAGGAGGGTGAAGCAGGTCACCCCTGGAGCAGGTTAAAGCTGCAGGGTGACAGTGGGGTTGCTGCCACTGTGAACAGCTGCTGTAGCACCGCCTGGGCAGGACAGGGAGAGCCAGTCATACCCCCCCCCCAGCCTGTATGGGGGGATAGGAGCACTCACAGCCTGGGGACCCACCCACCAGAGATCTGCTGGGGGGGAGAGTGGCACCCACACACCCAGGATCTTGTAGGGGGGGACAAGGGCATCCACACTCCGGGATCCTCTGCAGAGGGACGGACACCCACACATCCAGGATTCTGTAGGGGGGGCAGAGGTACCCGGACACCTGGGCGGGGGATGGAGGCACCGAAACATCCGGGATCTTACCTGGGAGGACAGTGGCGCCTGCAGCTCGACATGAGATGGGGGCAGGGGAAGCAGGAGCATTTCCCAGTTCCAGGCTGTCCCCATCTGGCCCAGGCACAGAGCTCACAAGCAGAGTTTAAAGCTCCAGCTGCCAGGCCACAAAACAAACTGGGCTCTGTGGCTGGTGCCTGTGATCCCAGCTCCTGGAGAGGCTGAGGCCAGCGGATCACTTGAGCTTAGGAGTTCTGGGCTACAGGGGGCTGTGCCGATCGGGTGTCCACACTAAGTTCAGCATCAATATGGTGATCCTGGGGAAGCTTGGGGTCCCCAGGTTGCTTAAGGAGGGGTGAACTGACCCAGGTTGGAAACAGAGCAGGTCAAAACTCCTGTGCTGATCAGTAGTGGGATTGCGCCTGTGAATAGCCCCTGCAGCGTAGCCTCAGTGAGACACAGTCTCTTTTTAGACACCCCCCATAGAGCCTGGAGGGGGGGATGGGAGCACCCACAAGCTGGGGATTCTGACTTGCGGGGAGGGACACCCCCCTGCGACATGGATCTTGAAAAGGGGAACAGCGACACCCACATACCACAGAGCCTGGATGGGGGCAGGGGATCCACACACAGGAGCTAGTTCATGGGGTGGGGAACACACCCATATGCTCCGTTGCACCATTCTTAATGGGAAGAACAGGGGCATCCACACAACACGGATCCTTAACGGGTGGGGGGAAACCCACACACTCCACTATTAACCAGGAGGGACAGGGGCACCAGACACCCCCAGTAGCGTGGAGAACACCCACATCCACCAGATCCCTCATGGGGGGTAAGACAGAGGGGATTGTAAAGGGGCCTAGCGCACCCACGCACCAGGGATTGTTAAGGGTTGAAGGGACAGGGACACCCACACACACTGAGATCACGTCCTTGGAGGAACGCAAACCCTCCACAGAAGGACCTGGTCTGTTCCATGATGGCAGCCCAGCCTGGGTGAGTCAAAGTCTCTTTTTATACAGGCACGCCCCAGCGATCCTGACTAGGGGGAGAGAGACACCCACCCCCCAGAGATCCTTAATGGTCTAGGGTGCACCCACACACCAGGGATTCTTATGGGTGGGAGGAATGGAGACAGCCAGACACACTGAGATCACTTCCTCCAAGGAGCCTGGGCCAGACAGGGAGACACAGTCCCCCTTTACATATCTGCCAGACAACCTTCCTCCCACTCCCTCCACACAATGTTCTTATTTGGAGGTGAAGCCAGGGAAACCACATGGAGGATTCTTATCTGGGGAACTGGGGGGACCCACTTACCACCAGAGATTCTTAAGGGCAGGAGGAACAGGGACTCCCACCTCTGTAGCATGGGGGTGGGTTGCCTGCTGGGATCATCTGGGCATATTTCACCTCGTCAATTCCCTGCCATTGCCTTGGGGGCCCCTTGTTCGCTGCCTCTGGCACCCAGTTTAGCCTCCTTCCTGAGGCTGAAACGCTTTGATCTATCTAAGGTCTGTGGGATCAATACGTGTCATGGTGTAATACTGTGTTATTCGGGGGTCAGACTAGCTGAGCTAATGGCCCCTTCTGCCCTTAAACGCCATGAGAACATTTCCCTGGTTCCTCCTTGCGCCTGACAGACACCACGGTGAGGGGCCCAAGAGAAGATCCTGGACCCAGCGCTCTGGCTCTTACGTTACTTGGGGACGTCAGCGCGTTCTTAGCAAAGCTGCTGCTAAAGCGCTGGATTTGGGGAACGGTTCGGCTCCGATTCAGAGATCTGCCTGCGGGGTGTGAACCTGCCACGAGGAGCGGGAAACGCAACCAGCAACGGGAGGCTTGGCTGAGCTCCAGGCTGCCCCCGTGTGGCCAAAGCTTAGAACTGAGCAGCGGAGTTTAAAACTGGCGCTGGGAGGGACCTGAACACGCGGGGCACGAAGGCTCCTGCGTGTAACGCTTGTTGGGTGGGCAGCTGAGCGTAGCTGATTGCTGGAGTTCAGGGCTGCACCCTGGGGTGCTGAGCAGGTGTCTGTGCTCAGGTTGGCCTCGCTATGATGGTTTCTGGGAAGTTTGGGGCCGCCAGTTCCCCCAAGGGAGAGAGGAGCCCGCCCAGGAAAGGAGGCAGGCAAAACTCTGGTACCAATAGGCAGTGGGACTGCCCCTGTGAAGAGCCGCTGCAGCCCCGCCAGGGAGAGCCGGTCTCTCTTTAGGCAGCCCCCCCCCATTCCTCAGGACAAGGGTTGTGCTCAAAGATCTGTGCCCCGTGTTTTTACCTCTGTGTGAAGCGCGCAGTGCAAATAATCCTCAGCGCCTCAGCTCAGTTCCAGGCTCCACTTCCACCCGCTCAGGCAAGATGGTGCAGAGGAGCCCCTGGGTGGCTGTGGGCCTGGGGAGGATGGCTTTTGATTTTTCGGCCTGACCGCTACGGGCAGCAAGGCCAAAAGTCAGATGGCCGGCTCTCCCATCCACCACGCTCATCAGGAGCCCTTAGTCGACAGGCTCGGAGAATGCGGGCAGCGTCCCCCACTACCTCTCGCATGCAAAGCGAGCGCTCTGCTGCTTGAGCTAATTCCCCACAGCTGGCCTGACTCTCAGGCACTGGGCAAAAAAAGGCAAGGGCTCTGTGGCCTTAAGCAGAACACGGCCCGAAATGGGGGGGAGGGGGGTGTGCTACCCAGAGCTGGGGAAGGGGGTCCGAGTCCCAGCCACGCTCCTCGGCACAAACACCAAAGCTCCCTCCCTGGAGTGTGTCTGGGCTGAGAGTTAGCCCCTGAAACAAGCACCAAGCTTCAGAAGACAACGCAGGGATAGATCACTTGACGATTGCCTGCTCTGGCCGTTGCCTGTGAAGCGCCTGGCATCGGTTACTGCCAGAAGACGGGATAGTGGCCTAGCTGGACCATCGGTCTCACCCAGGAGGGCCGTTCTTATCTTCACCACTTTCCTCTAACCCAAGCAAAGCCAGGAGCAGGCCCAGCTCTGCAACTCTAGCAGGCTCCCTGGCCCCTGGCCCAGCATACAGCAAAACGACCCTGCCTCCGCCAGGATAGACAGCCACCGACTCCCTCTTCCAGACCAATGCAGCCCTTCCCCGCTTTGCCTGTCTCCAAGCTGTCCATGCTAAACTCTCGGTGTGGGCGTTTGGCTTCCTCCAGTCAGAGTGCCGTGCCTGCATCTTCCCAGGGCTGACTCCCTTTTTGACATTTCCTTTTTCTCTGGCACAGGGAGTGACCTATGTCTGGATTCTCCCTGTCTCCCATCCGGTGTTGGGATGGTGAGTGAGAACGAGGAGGAGAATCCCCAGCAGGAAGATGCTGAGCAATTACAACCCACTGCCCCGCTCCTGCACTCCCTTCACCCCTAACCACTGTGCCGCGTCCTGCACCCACGTGGGGACAGTGACCTGTGTGCATGGAGCAGCTGGCATTGCTGCCCGCTCCTCCCTGGAATGCTGCTCCTCCGGGCACCCTGAGGGGCTGCGGGGGCAGGGCGAGAAGCGACATCATCCGAGCTCCCTGCTTCCAGGTCACTTTCCTCAGCCGGGCTGCGTCAGGGGAGGGCAGAGAGCAGCAGCTTCTGATGCTCCCCTCACAGCACCAGGTGGGGAAAGTGACCAGGACGCATTGAGCACATAGTGTTGCTCCTCGCTCCCCACAACCCTCTATGGGGCCATGGACAAGCATTGGGGGCAGGGGAGAGCAATGAGCACCTTTGCACTGGCACATGGTGCCCTTTAACCCCTGGAGCCCTGGGCGGCTGCCGGGGGGGTCCATCCCTAAGGCCGGCCAGGCTCCCCAGCACAAACAGCAGAGACACAGGGAGACTGGCCACCCACTGAGCAGAGGTAGCCTGGGCGGCTCGTAATGGAGGCTCGGGGGGCTCAGCCTCCCCAAACCTTGCGTCGCCAAGGGGGCAGTGGGGCCCATGACTAGGGGCCCTGGCCAAATTGGGCCCCCCTGGAAAAGTCTCCCCCATGTTGGCCCCAGGGCTGGAGGAGCTCCCACTCCCTGCTACGGCCCGGGGGCTGCAGCAGGGGCACAGAGCTTCTCTGGTCTCGGGGCCGCAGCAGGGCAGGGGTAAAGGAGTGACAGGGCGGGGCCAGTGGGGGAAGGGGTGGAACAGAGGTGACAGTGGATGGGGCTGTGTGTGGAAGGGGGCGGAGCCACAGACAGTAACGGGGGGTCATGGTTCCAGTTCTGGGGCCCCTGCACTTGTTCTCCCTTTCCCTGGGCTTTGGCATCACTAGCACCTGCTTAGCGAGTAGGGTTCAGTGGTCCCCAAAATGTGGGGCATGACTCCTAGGGGGACACAGAGGAACATTCATGGGGGCACCTCAGGGCCTGAGCCAGCCCCCATGGAGGGCAGGGAGATAACACCACTCAGCCCCACTTCTTCCCCAGCTCTTCCCCAACCCCACCCTCAGCCTGGGCCCCTGACTCCCATCCTGGCCTTGACCCCCTTACCCCTGTTTGCACCCCCCTCCCCAGCAAGCAACGGCCCCACTCCCAGCCCCTGTTTTTGACCATGGCTTCCGAGGGGCCACAACCATGGATGTCCTCAATCACATCTATGCAGTCCAATAAAAGCTATTCCTCACCCACCCCTCCCTCCATCAGGACAGACTAGGTATGTTCTGCTGCCCTTCACTCATGCAGGAAGGATAATAACATTTCATTCCACTCAATCCTAAAGTGATTTGTAACCCACCACCAGCCAAAACTGGTCATTTTGGGGAAGCGGCCCCATCATGCTGCATACCTAGGCAGAGTAGGTGTGTCTGTGCAAACACAGTTTGTTCCTAAAGTCTTTCCCCCAGCTCATTCAGCCCCTGCTTATGCTTAGTATTTAAAAACTCCATATTGGCCCTATCACTGCCGGCCTTAGATTTCTCCTCCTGTCCCTTTTTTCGCTATTTCAGGTGAGATAGCTGAGTGGTTAAGGTAAAGGGCTGTTAATCTATTGTGCTCTGCATGCATGGGTTCAAATCCCTTTCTCATAGGATGTGTTTAGTCTTCAGACCTTCTTTATTTATAGACAACCATCTACCCCTTTGGTACAATGACAGATCAAACTAAAACCTTCTCAGAAACTCAGACCCTCCTTGCTTTAAATAAAATGTCTAAATCCCAGATTTTTAAAGAAATTCTCTAGTACTGTATTTCTTAGTTTTTATCTCAAAAGGTAACATCCTCATCATCTCCCCCAAACACCCCAGGACCTCCCCAAATTATTAAAATACCCTCAACCCGAGCAAGGCCAGAGCAGTGAACCAGAGCTAGTATCTAGGCCAAGCTGTTCTGAAGGAGGCAACTCAAACATTTTCTCCCTGCTTCCCTTGGCAAAGTCTGACTGAGAAAACAAAATTCCCCAAACTGAAAATTTTCCGCTGAGAACCCAATACTAGTCTGTTTGGAGACTGGTTTGAATGTATTAATATTAATCTCTTCTGATTTCTGAGTCAGTTCAGTCCAGTCTTTGTCCTCCAGGTATGTTTCCAGATGTTGAGCTGTGGGGGAGAGAGGCCAAGTCATGATGTCTCTACCCTTCTTTCATAGTTTCTTCTGACTTGCTAGGAAGCTCCTTTGCTACGATGTGAGTCAAGCAATGTCCATTTTCGCTGTGCTATCTTGGAGAAGTCTGCATTGTACACAGTTCCTGGGATAGTCCTTGGGAGTGTGGATACCTTCAATGGGCCAGCAGCAAGTCTGGCTCCTCCCTTGTCACACCTGAAAGGCTGGTGGGGGGCATTTTGAAACCTCATATTTCAGTAATGCACACAGAGCAAAACTTCATAACTTCCCAACCAATGCGAGCACACACAATCCAACCCGATATTAATGTTCAACAGATCAAGACTTTTGAAATGATACCTCACCAGGCAGACTTTGTACAAACCATGTCATCATTATATGAGAGTGGTGAATATGGGGCTTCCAGGTGCTGCTTTGAGCACAGCGTGCCACACCTGGGCTTACACTGCAATGGAGACGTACCCTTAGAGTCCATCTCTCCTGGGAAAAAGATGGCAGCAGGGCTGGCCTGGGTCATCTGACTTGGGCTCATGGAGCTAAAGCTGAGGGGCTAAAAACTGTGGTGCAGATATTTGTGTTCACACTGAAGCCTGGGTTCAGAAACCCTCACCCCTCGTGGGGCCTCAGAGGTTGGGCTCAAGCCCATATGTCTGCACTGTAATTTTATAGAGATTGGAAGGAAGTTTAGCAAGTGGAAATGGTAAAACCACATTGAGGGGAGTGGACCACTGACCTGTCAGCTCTTAACACCCAAACTTTCAGTAACTCTCTTATCAGTGCCTGTGAGTGTAATTTAAACCATAGGTCCATCTAGCTCTGAATCTTGTCTTCTGACAGTAGCCAATACCAGGTGCCCCAAAAGCCACTCCTTATGCACCACTGGAAGTTGAACCCAGGATCTCCTGTTTACAAAACAAGTGTTTTAACCAGCTAATCCATGGTACCTGCTATTACTTAAAGTGCTGTATTTGTCCACACCTGACTCTCTGCAAATCCCCACTGGGCCCTGACAAGTGTTGCTCGTGTTTGGATTCTGTAAAGCAGAGGAGCAGGTGAAGTTTTGCTCCCAAGGTGTGTGTGTGATTCTTTGGACACGTCTACACTACAAAATTAACATAAGAAAGGCCGTACCGGGTCAGACCAAAGGTCCATCTAGCCCAGTATCTGTCTACCGACAGTGGCCAATGCCAGGTGCCCCTGAGGGAGTGAACCTAACAGGCAATGATCAAGTGATCTCTCTCCTGCCATCCATCTCCATCCTCTGACGAACAGAGGCTAGGGACACCATTCTCACCCATCCTGGCTAATAGCCATTTATGGACTTAGCCACCATGAATTTATCCAGTCCCCTTTTAAACATTGTTATAGTCCTAGCCTTCACAACCTCCTCAGGTAAGGAGTTCCACAAGTTGACTGTGCGCTGCGTGAAGAAGAACTTCCTTTTATTTGTTTTAAACCTGCTGCCTATTAATTTCATTTGGTGACCCTTGGTTCTTGTATTATGGGAATAAGTAAATAACTTTTCCTTATCCACTTTCTCAACATCACTCATGATTTTATATACCTCTATCATGTCCCCCCTTAGTCTTCTCTTTTCCAAACTGAAGAGTCCTAGCCTCTTTAATCTTTTCTCATATGGGACCCTCTCTAAACCCCTAATCATTTTAGTTGCTCTTTTCTGAACCTTTTCTAGTGCTAGAATATCTTTTTTGAGGTGAGGAGACCACATCTGTACACAGTATTCCAGATGTGGGCGTACCATGGATTTATATAAGGGCAATAATATATTCTCAGTCTTATTCTCTATCCACTTTTTAATGATTCCTAACATCCTGTTTGCTTTTTTGACCTCCTCTGCACACTGCGTGGACATCTTCAGAGAACTATCCACGATAACTCCAAGATCTTTTTCCTGACTCGTTGTAGCTAAATTAGCCCCCATCATGTTGTATGTATAGTTGGGGTTATTTTTTCCAATGTGCATTACTTTACATTTATCCACATTAAATTTCATTTGCCATTTTGTTGCCCAATCACTTAGTTTTGTGAGATCTTTTTGAAGTTCTTCACAATCTGCTTTGGTCTTAACTATCTGGAGTAGTTTAGTATCATCTCCAAACTTTACCACCTCACTGTTTACCCCTTTCTCCAGATCATTTATGAATAAATTGAATAGGATTGGTCCTAGGACTGACCCTTGGGGAACACCACTAGTTACCCCTCTCCATTCTGAGAATTTACAATTAATTCCTACCCTTTGTTCTCTGTCCTTTAACCAGTTCTCAATCCATGAAAGGACCTTTCCTTTTATCCCATGACAGCTTAATTTACGTAAGAGCCTTTGGTGAGGGACCTTGTCAAAGGCTTTCTGGAAATCTAAGTACACTATGTCCACCGGATCCCCCTTGTCCACATGTTTGTTGACCCCTTCAAAGAACTCTAATAGATTAGTGAGACATGATTTCCCTTTACAGAAACCATGTTGACTATTTCTCAAGAGTTTATGTTTTTCTATGTGTCTGACAATTTTATTCTTTACTATTGTTTCAACTAATTTGCCCGGTACCGACGTTAGACTTACCGGTCTGTAATTGCCGGGATCACCCCTAGAGCCCTTTTTAAATATTGGCATTACATTAGCTAACTTCCAGTCATTGGGTACCGAAGCCGATTTAAAGGACAGGTTACAAACCTTAGTTAATAGTTCCGCAACTTCACATTTGAGTTCTTTCAGAACTCTTGGGTGAATGCCATCTGGTCCCGGTGACTTGTTAATGTTGAGTTTATCAATTAATTCCAAAACCTCCTCTAGTGACACTTGAATCTGTGACAGTTCCTCAGATTTGTCACCTACAAAAGCCAGCTCAGGTTTGGGAATCTCCCTAACATCCTCAGCCGTGAAGACTGAGGCAAAGAATCCATTTAGTTTCTCCGCAATGACTTTATCATCTTTAAGCGCTCCTTTTGAATTTTGATCATCAAGGGGCCCCACTGGTTGGGTAATTACATTACTTAGGCTGGCAATGCAGTTCTATCAACCTAATCCTGGTTAGATAACAGCTCAGCTGTCAGAACTTTCTGGAGCTATGAAAGGGGAGGGGCCCAGCCTCTGTAGCAGGAATGCAGGGCAGGCGAGTTCACGGCAGGCATGGTGGGAAACTGGTGGAGGCCAGTTATGGTGATATAATGACCAGCACATTTACTCTGACAATTTGTCACTTTAAGTTTGCTGCACAAAGCTCTAGGCCTCTCGTCAAGGTGGTTTTATTTTGTCACCAAAACAGGGCAGTTTTGTCTCCAGACGTGGCATTGCAGTGTGTGCGCCAGCCACAAGCTGCCAACCAAGGGAGCGTTGTGTGTTTTTCACACACCTGAGCAATACAATGATGCTGAAGTAACTTTGTAGTGCAGACCTGGCCAAAGATTCTCACACACACACACACACACACACACACACACACACACACACACACACACACAGAGCTTGCAAGGAAAACGTCACCTGATCCTCTGCTTTGCAGGATCCAAACACAAGCAAAGCTTGTCAGGCCCCGGTGGGGATGACAGGGAGTCAGGTATGGCCAGACACTATGTTTTAGCCACAGGCAGGCACCATGGCTTAGCCGGCTAAAGCACCTGTCTTGTAAACAGGGGATCCTGCGTTCAACTCCCAGTGGTGCCTTATTTATTAACTCTTAGGGCACCTGGCATTGGCTAGTGTTGGAGGACGAAACACAGAGCTAGATGGGCCTTTGCTCCAGCCCAGGGTGGCTGTTTAAACTTTACTCACAGGCACTGATAACAGACTTACTGAAAGTTTGGGAGTTAAGAGCTGATAGGTCAGTGTTCCAGCCTATCACAGATGACCCCCTCCCTCTGGGACAGGGGCAGGTCTGGGCTCTCACGCTAAATGGCTCATTGTGGCTGCCAGAATCTGTGGGCAGCTCATTTAGTTTACACCAAGGGTTGAGTCCTGCTTCGTGCACCGTGTGTGAGAATGAAAATCCTAAACCACCCTTTGAAATAACGAAAGCAGCAGGACGTGTTATTGTCCCTGCCCCGAAGCAGACAGACCAATGGAGAAATGCCGTCGAGTCCAGGGTAATACTCCACTGCCGTTCTACCTTTTTCGCTTGCTAAACTCCCTCCCAACCTTGAGGGCTCCCAGAGCCCGATATTGAGCTTGAGCTGAGATGTCTACAGTGCAAATTTACCACCCTACGGCCCAAGCCCCGGGAGCCTGCACTGGCATGGGACAGCCGTGGGTGTTTCATTGCAGTGTGGACATCGCCTAGCATTATGTCTACACTGCCATTAACACACCCAAGTCACTATTCTCAAACCCTGGGTCAGCTGATTCAGG
Source organism: Mauremys mutica (assembly GCF_020497125.1). Classification (NCBI taxonomy): domain Eukaryota; kingdom Metazoa; phylum Chordata; order Testudines; family Geoemydidae; genus Mauremys; species Mauremys mutica. The sequence continues at coordinate 579,030 of NW_025423288.1, forward strand.
CTTGTGGGGCTTGTGGTGCAGGGTTATAAAATTACAGTGTAGACACTTGGGCTTGAGCCCAGCCTCCGAGACCCCATGAGGGGTGAGGGTCTCCGAGCCTAGGCTCCAGTCTGAGCCCCAGGAGCCCAAATCAGATCATCCAGGCCAGCCGGGCCACAGGGATTTTGTCACAGTATAGATGCCCTCTCAGGGTATGTCTACACTGCAATGTAAGCCCAGGGTTAGCAGAAGTTATGTCAGCAGCCCCAACACATAAACATAAACCACGAGGAAAAGACCCACCCCCCAAATAAGCTGGGCAGTGTCCTTCTCCCTATGGTTTGTAAGTCCAGCAACCAAAAGTCCTTTAACATGAGCCATCCCCGCTCTGCAGCCCACTCACAGCTGTTGTCCTTAGTCAGTGCAAGCCCAGAGGTGCCTCTGTACAGTTCACCTGCCATCCTGGGTGGAAAAGGGGGAAAATAAGAAGGCACTGTACTCACTATGTTGTCTAGGGACTCACTCATCCCTCCACTGCCACCCTGTCCTAACGTTGGTCTGACACCTACATTTTAGTATTGGGACCCAAACCCTGGCCCACTTGGCTTTGGAACCCCTGTCCCCTGCCTAGCAAGTGCTATTGAATTGAGGGTGAGTCCCTCAATCGGGGTCTGCCAAGCACAGTTGTGCTGCCCTCGTTTCACACAACAAGGATAACAACCCTTTATTTCTCCTGCCCCTATAACATGGAGACTGGGAATCCAACTCCAGCCACAAGTGATCATTTTGGCAAGCAACCCAACCTACTTCCAACATACTGTAAAATCCACATGCAGCCTCATACACGAAACCTTGCAAGAAAATCTTCCTGAAGGGGTCTGAAGCACCTGCTGCTGGAGGGAAGGAGGGAGCTGTGGGTTGGGATTGAGGAGCAGCGTGAGGAGGGGGGCCTGTGGGTTGGGACTGAGGGGCACTGGGAATAGGAGGGGGCTGTGGGTTGGGATGGAGGAGAAGGGTGAAGAGGAGCAGGCTCTGGGTGGGAGTGAGGAGCAGTGAGCACAGGAGGGACTGAGGGTTGGGATTGAGGGGCATTGGGAAAAGAGGGGACATGGGTTGGGCTGAAGAGCATCTTCATTTGGGGATCCAGCAGGACAGGGGAAGGCAGCAGGTGATTCTAATTCCTTAGGGATATTCTGTGTGTTTGTATGTGTGTGTGTGCAGGGAAGGAACATGCTCTATGCCCAGAGGACTTTATTCCTCCAGGCTGCAAGGACAGAGGGGCTGTCAGGAAGCTGCCCCTTCAAACCCCCACACAAAAAGGCCCTTCTGAGGAAAGGGAAAATCCTGAAGAGAAAAAGTAACCTCAAAGAGGACTCCAGAAAGACAGGTTAAGATCTTTGTGAGTAGTTTATCACCTGACCAGGGACTTGAACCTTCAGATTAAAAATCTGATTTTCTGCTAACTGAGCTAGCCAGGCTCACAAAGCAAAAGAGCAAGTTGGTGCAGAGGAGAAACTAGTCAAGAAAACAAGAAGGAAACAATAGTGGAAACCTGCTGCTCTCTCTGGCCTGGTCAACACTACGAGTTTATATCGAATTTAGCAGTGTTAAATCGCATTAACCCTGCACCCGTCCACACAACGAAGCCCTTTATATCGATATAAAGGGCTCTTAATACCGGTATCTGTACTCCTCCCCGACGAGGGGAGTAGCGCTGAAATCGGTATTGCCATGTCGGATTAAGGTTAGAGTGGCCGCAATTCGATGGTATTGGCCTCCGGGTGCCATCCCACAGTGCACCATTGTGACCGCTCTGGACAGCAATCTGAACTCGGATGCACTGGCCAGGTTGACAGGAAAAGCCCCGCGAACTTTTGAATTTCATTTCCTGTTTGCCCAGCGTGGAGCGCCGATCAGCACAGGTGACCATGCAGTCCCAGACTCAAAAAAGAGCTGCAGCATGGACTGTAGGGGAGATACTGAAGCTGATCTCTGTATGGGGAGATGAATCTGTTCTATCAGAACTTCGTTCCAAAAGACAAAATGCCAAAACATTTGAAAAAAATACCCAAGGCCATGATGGACAGAGGCCACAACAGGGACTCGACACAGTGCTGAAACTTAAGGAGCTGAGACAAGCGTACCAGAAAGCCAAAGAATTAAATGGACACTCACGGAGGGAGGGACGACTGATGACTGTAGCTATCCAACAGTTCCTGCACTCTCCGAAAACCATTTGAATTCTTGGCTGAGTTCCCAAAGCCTGAAGGGTCACAAACATTGTCGCAGGTGGTTCAGGGTATATATCGGTCCCCTCCCACCCACCCACCTCTGTGAAAGCAAAGGGGAAAAATAATTTCTCGTCTTTTTTTCAATGTCACCGTATGTCTACTGGATGCTGCTAGAAGATGCTACACAGCAGCATCCCCTTTCCTTCTCTTCCCTTGCGGATGGCAGACGGTACAGTAGGTATCCGTCATCGTCGTCCCGTGAGTGCTCCTGGTTGGCCTTAGTGAGGTCGGCCAGGGGCGCCTGGGCAAAAATGGGAATGACTCCCAGGTCATTCTCTTCTTTAAGCTTTGTCTAATGGAGATTCAGTCCTGCCTGGAATATCATCGCAGCTGGAGGCTGCCCTCCCTTCCCTCCTTTGATCTCTACTTGCAGAGGCAATAAAGTCAGTGTTGTTTCAAATGCACGTATTCTTTATTACTTCATCACACAAATGGGGGGATAACTGCCACGGTAGCCCAGGAGAGGTGGGGGAGGAGGGAAGCAACGGGTGGGGTTGTTTCAGGGGCACCTCTTAGAATGGCATACAGCCCATCATTTCTGGGGCTCTGACCTGGAACAGCCGTTTGCCTCTCTGGTTCTTTAGTAGGCTTGCCCGATAGTCCAGACAGGACTTACTCTCCCTTTAGACAAAACTTAAGGAAGGGAATGATCTGGGGAGTCATTCCCATTTTTGTCCATGTGCTCCCGGTCGATCTCACTGAGGCCAGCCAGGAGCACCCATGACAGCAGCAAACTGTACAGTATAACTGGCAACTGTCATTGTCAACTTGCAAAGCAGCAGATGGGATGGTATGGCTGGTAACCATCTTTGCTAACTTGCAAAAGGTAAAGGAATGCTGCTGTGTAGCGCTGCAGTACTGCGTCTGTCAGCACCATCCAGTAGACATACGGTGACAGTGAAAAAAGGCCGAACAGGCTCCATGGTTGCCGTGCTATGGTGTCAGCCCAGGCAATCCAGGGAAAAGGGCGCAAAATGATTGTCTGCCGTTGTTTCACGGAGGGAGGATTGAGTGATGACATTTACCCAGAATCACCCACTACACTGTTTTTGCCCCATCATGCATTGGGATCTCAACCCAGAATTCCAATGGGCGGGAGAGACTGCGGGAACTATGGGATAGCTATGGGATAGCTACTCACAGTGCAACGCTCTGGAAATCGACACTAGCCTTGGTACATGGACGCACAGCGCTGAATTAATGTGCTTAGTGTGTCCACGTGCACTCGACCTTATACAATCTATTTCCAAAAACTGGTTTCTGTAAAATCAGAATAATCCCATAGTGTAGACATACCCTGTGATTAACAACTTTGGTGGCTAATTGAAAAGTTGTTGGTTCAAACCCCAGTGAAGATGGAGGTGGGTTTTTTTTAGTGATAAGAATCTGATACAGTTTAACAGGCAGAAAATCTCCTCAATGCTGATCTAGCCTCATTGGGCAAGCATAAGTGACATTTTTGCCAGATGCATTGGCGGTATAGTGGTGAGCATAGCTGCCTTCCAAGCAGTTGATTTGGGTTCAATTCCCAGCCAATGCAGAGATATGACATTTTCTCCCCTGGGAACTGGTTTAATTTCAGTCACGTTGTATCAGTTTATCAATGGAATGAGAGAATCAATGGCCTGCAGCTCATTCAACACAGAATGGAGGAAGAAAGGGGTGGGACTATACAATGAGCTGTTGGAGTTATCCTGGGATTACAATGTTTGGTTTATTTTTTTAAAAAACTTCCTTTACTTCCCTCTCCCTTTTAGACTCAGAGCCTTTAAGGTCAGAAGGGACCAATGTGATCATCTAGTCCGACCTGATGCACCTTGCAGGCCAAAAGACCCCACCCACCCACTCCTGTAATAGACCCAGGAGGGGAGGCAGCTCTGTGCACTGTCCCTACCCCAGGCAGCACATGGAGGCCCTCTGCTCCCCTCCCCCCATGGGTGTGCAGAGATGTGCCAGCAGCACTGAGGTGGCTCCCTGCCCACTCTGCCTCCATCCCTCCGTGCCGCTCCCAGAAGTGGCCAACATGTCCCAGCATCCCTGGGCCGGGGGGAGTGTCTCCATTGATTGCCCCTGCCCCAAGTACCAACTCCACAGTGCCCATTGGCCAGGAACTGCAGCCACTGGGAGCTCTGGGGGCAGCGCCTGCAGGCAGCGGCGCATGGAGACCCCCAGGCATGGCCCACCTAGGATCTGCTGATGCAGCATTGTGTGTACTTTGGGAGCTGCACTGGCCGGGGTAAGGGGCCCTGTGGGGCCCCCTCCCCCAGCGCAGCGCCCGCACCCCACACCCAAATTTCCTCCCAGAGCTTTGCTTGTCTTCCTTTCACCCAGAACTGTCCTTCTTCTCCTGGGCTGCAAGTAGCCATCCCTGGGAAGCCAAGTGGCAGGCACAGTATTCTACCTCCCAGTAGCCAACCGCACCTCCCCAGGCTTTGCAGAATGAATGGTGACACTCTACTAACCCCACTTAGCCGCACTGAGGCGCTTAGCTTCTGCCCTGCCTTCTTCAGCTCGACTTTCCTCTTTTTCCCCATTCCTGCCTCACTTCCTCCTTTGGCAACTGACGCAATGGAGGCCAGCAGGAAGAGTCGGCCACTGTAGGCCAACCTCCAAGGGCAGAGGAAGCCAAGCCACAAGGCTTCAAAAGGTGCCTGGCCCAGATCCTCTAGCTTTCCCCTGCTGATGCCAAGGCTTTTTCCTTAGCTCATTTCACCACCCTCTGCCATGCAGGGGTTGAGGTTATCGCAGGTGTTACCCAAAACTGGGCCAGCTAGTAAGCATAAGGAGGACTAATGACCCACCAGAGTTTGGCAGAAAGCAGCATGTTTGTTATAATGACAGCTAAGCTCAAAATAACCGGGGCGGGGGGTCACACTCCGAGAACTGGCACGGCACTGGAGATGTCAGGATTCTGCAAGGTAAGTGTCCCACAGCGCAGCTATGGATGGAGCGATGAAGGTAAGTCTCCCTGAGGCACAATGAAATACAACGCAGAGAACCACTGGCCAGGCGGTCCGGGCAAAGGGCATTCACTGGAGGTACAAGCTTGTGAGTGCTCCCCTGAGCACAGGGCCCCTTCCCCTTTTAAGGGCCTGCTCCTCATGGCCTGCGACTAGAGATGACTTGGCTGCATCTGGCTGGTCACACTCCACCTTGGGCAGTGTCCATGCTCTGGGTGTGTGAGTGCTGCCTAATTAGCGTCCCAGACACCTTGTCTACCTGGGAGCTTTTCTGCTCTTCAACCAGAACATTCATCCCACGAGCAATCCAGGAGGGAACAGGAGGGGGAAAACCACTTCACAGCCATTCAGAGAGGGAGAGGAGACAAAAGTGGGAGCAGGGGAAGTATAACAGACCTTTTGAGCATAGAAATCACTGCTGCTCCTACAACAGCAGGGACAGGCCAGGAGGAGCTGGGAAAAATAAGCCAGCATGTTTCTGCCTGGCTTTGAACCAGGGACCTTTTGTGCATTAGGTAAACGTGATAACCACTAAACTACAGAAACTCTATTGCAAGGCTCTGCCCCTTCTTTCATAAGAACGTAAGAATGGCCATACTGGGTCAGACCAAAAGTCCATCCAACCCCGCATCCTATCTGCCAACAGCGGCCAATGCCAGGTGCCCCATATGGAGTGAACCTAACAGGTAATGATCAAGTCATCTCTCTCCTGCCATCCATCTCCACCCTCTGACAAACAGAGGCTAGGGGCACCATTCCTTACCCATCCTGGCTAATAGCCATTCATGGACTTAACCTCCATTCATTTATCTGCAAAAAGAACAAGGAGTACTTGTGGCACCTTAGAAACTAACACATTCATTTGAGCATAAGCTTTCCTGGTCTAAAACCAACTTCATTGGATGCATGCAGTGCATATATAGATATACACACATAGAAGATATATATATATATACACACATAGAACATGAAAAATTGGGTGTTGCCATACACACTATAACGAGAGTGATCAGTTAAGGTGAGCTATTATCAGCAGGAGAAAAAAACCTTTTGTAGTGGCTTTCATGGCCTTTGAGAAAGCAAGACAGAGCCTTGGAAGACCCAGCAGGGTTTGTGGCACAGGAATTGTTCTCAGATTCCACTGAGACTTCAACTCAGATTGCAGGATTCAAAGTCCTGAGTGCTGCCCTTACACCATGGGACCAGCAGAGCACGTGTTGATTACTGTAGACTTCCAGCAGGGAGGACTCCATGGGCAGGGGCGGCTCTAGGCATTTTGCCGCCCCAAGCATGGCAGGCAGGTTGCCTTCGGCAGCTTGCCTGCGGGAGGTCCGCCGAAGTCGCAGGACCAGCGGACCCTTCACAGGCATGCCACCGAAAGCAGCCTGCCTGCCACCCTCGCAGCGACCGGCAGAGCACCCCCCGCGGCTTGCTGTCCCAAGCACGCGCTTGGTGTGCTGGGGCCTGGAGCCACCCCTGTCTGTGGGGACAATTTTTTCTGGCAGGGAGGACTCAGTGGGAACATGCCTGTCTGGCCAGCCCTGCATTTACTCAAAAAGTCAGCGCACGGACTTTGCTGCAGGCCTAGAGGCCTGTCTTCCGCCAGACTGTGAGGCCAGTGGACAGGTGAGGCAGTAGCACCTTCAGTCCCAGGCAGTAAAGGGCCCTTCCTAGGAAAGGCCATGTCCTGAAAAGGCGAAGCTGAAGTCCAGGAGATTCCTTCAAAACCTTTTTGGGGATATCACAGGGGGAAAGTGTTTCTTTACCTCACCAGGGACTTGAACCCTTGACCCTCAGATTAAAAGTCTGAGCTAGCCAGGCTCACATTTGAAAAGAGGCAAATTTTGCGCAGAAGAGAAACTGGTCATGAAAATGAGGGCAGGAAACTATACAGAAAACCTGCTACTCTCGCTCTCTTAGCAGTCCTAGCCCCAGCCTGCTCCTCCATCCAACGCCCTGAGGCCTTATTCTTTTTTTCATTAAATATCAAATCCAGGAGAAAACACAGTTATACAAAGCAAAACGAAATCACAAACAGAAATGTCATTGGAAATACAGAAATAAAAAAGGAAAATGCAATCCCCATCACTTTATCATGTAAGGGCCATTCCTGTATCGAGAGCACCCTCGAAGGTCCCTGTGTGCTTACGAGAAACCTGGAGGAACTCATACCACAGCCTGAACATGAAACTCAACTGCTCCCAGGTGCTGCAGTAAAACCCTTTCCCTGCTGTGACGTTGCACTCCATAGGGTTTTATGAAAATATGCTAATGAGCGTGAATATAAAGTGACTGGACTATGCTTCATGCAAAAGGTCTCTTGTAAGGTATCATTACAAAGCTTATCATCTACTGAGTGTGTTCATCCTATTTGTATGAACTGATCATTCCTGTATCTGAAACTAGAAATATGAACTATAACTCTGAGGTCCTGTTGTAATGATGCAAAGTGTGGGCCATTAATAGTGGTTTGGACTCTTGATGGCTCCCATTAACCAGGACAATAGACTGGAGATGGCTCTGTCGTGCTCCATCTGTGAGTCAGGCCAGGAAGAATGAAGGCTTGGGGGTGTCACAGGACATGTGACCATGTCACCTGGTACAGGAATCCACCTTAAACCTGGGGCTCTTCCTCAGGAGAGAGACAAAAAATTCCTGCCTTGTACCAAAGCTGTATAAGGGGGTGGAACTGAACAAACATGGCTGCAGTCATGAGACATCCCCCAGCTACCACCTGAGCTGGAACAAGGGCTATACCAGGTGAAAAGATTGGGCCCAGACAAAAAATAAGTCTAGTCTTTGCCTCTCAGTCTGTGCAGATGGGAACTTCCTTTCCAGGGCTGGAGGATTCTCCCTTCTTATCTACCCTTGTCCCAAGCAGCACAGCTGGTGGGAATCTTAAATGTACAGAGGAGACTTGGGAGCAGAAACCCCCCCAGAACTTCCACACAATTGGCACTTGCCCCTCACTGAGCAGGATTGAAATTCCTGCAGGGAGACTTTTGGGCCACATCCCCTCTGGTCATGAGCAAAGCAGCAGGGTGAAGAGAACTTGGAGATGCTGGGGATTGAACCCAGGACCTCATACATGCAAAGCATGTGCTCTACCACTGAGCTACATCCCCAGGAGGCTAATGTATGCTATAGGTTATACTCAGATCCCTCCTGTTTCCAGAGCACCTAGTGGCCTAAAAGCAGCATGGGGGACACATTCCCTGCTCTGAGGCCAAACCTGCTGTCCTGGAGGCTGCTGGTTCTTAGAGGTCACTTTGCAGCAGGGCCAGATTCGATGTGTGGGGCAGAGAGAGTGGGTGCCCTGGACTCAGGGTGCAGAGATACACTCAGCCCTCTCCCCAGCATTGGGTGGGGGGTGCTGCCACCCCCTGCTGGAAGGTAATGTGTCGGGGGGGGGCACCGTGAGTCGCTCAACACCTGACCCTGGTGGCAGAAATGCTGTGGGGAGCTCCAGGTGTTTCTAGGATCTGCTCTTTCCACCTGCCTGTGAAGTCCAGCTTTCCCCAGCACATTCACTGCGGTGCAGTTGGGTCACTGTTTCCATGGCTGAACAGCAAAGAATCACTCCCAGTTTCCCTTCTATCTGCAGCAGGATTAGCCTGTGTCAGTGGTTAATGAGGTGGATCTAGTTGTAGATTGTTATTCATTCCCCACCTTGACAATACACACCGTCCCTTTCCCATGCAGATTCCCAGCACCTCAGTGATACTGGTAGCGGGGGTTGGGTCCTGAGACTTTCACGGTTCTTTCCCCCTCCACCTGGAGTGAACTCAGCTTTTCCCCCATCCCAGACAATCCATGAAATAACAACAGGGGCATAAAGAAAGAGGGGAGGGAACATCTCACGGCCAGGGCTGGATGTGCCCAGGGCCCCCTGCTTGTCCATTGTTTCCATGGAATTTGGCCCCCTGCTTTGCACAAGGGACAGAGAAAGATCTTGCTGTTCCTGTGTCTGTGCAAGGAAAATTGTGCTTCTATATGAAAGAGAGGAGGGAAATGGCCCCATGATGGGACAATTTCCTCGGAATTAAGAGCAAAGGACTCAGGCTGAGAACTGATTTAACCCCACTCATCTGGGATGTAACAAATTCTCTTCCATGGAGACACTGGGAACTTGTGACATTGATCCAGACTCTGGGGGTTCGGGCTGCTTTAACTCTTGGCAAAAACATGAACTTGATTCCAAGAAGGGAGAGAGGAGAAGCCTGAAGCTGACTTTAGTTCCAGGCTGGGGTCTCCTGAATGGTGGGAAACATCCTTGGCTGCTACCCAGGGACAGCAGCTACTGGCGACATACCAGGGCTGGGATGAGAGGGAAATGTTACATGGACTTTATCATACAGGCCCCATCCTGCTTCTCAGAGCCCACAGGTGAGAATCTAGAGAAGGGTGAGTCATTTCTCAGCTGCATTCTCAGGAGAAGCCGGTAGCCGTCCTTGACCAGAGACCCAAGGGAGAAACCACAGCAGTTCTGCGGAGAGCTCTGGCTGCCAGGGGATCCAGCTAGGAGAGGGAGTGCTGGGAGTGGGGCTGTCTCAGGAGTCAGAGGTGGCTTTGCCAGTGGGGAGGCGCTAGGTCAGATGTTGGTGGGGTGGGGAAGTAGGGACTACAGGATGTGAGGCTGGTTAAAATGAAACTGCACAAAAAAAAACCCCTTTGCTCCAGCTAAAGGCCCTACTTTGGTCTCTCCCCCTTTCATAAAAATCTCCATATCTACCCTGGCCTCAGAAACCCCCTTTCTCCCATGGGTATTTTCATGGTTTCTTCCTTTTTTCATGGAGAGAGAGAGGGAAAAAACCTATTAATTTGAGCCACCAACACAGTTCACAGCATGAAATACACAATTTTGTGTTCAATGAGTTGTGTTCATTTACATAACATGAAAAAATATGTTTTGGGCAATGCATGAAAACCTCACTGCATTAAACAACCCACTGGATATAGTTAATGCACTACAGAACATTTAAAGAAGTTAAGAAAGATGTGCTTATAAATTAACATGTTGTGCCATTTACACACGCACAAGACACAGAAGAAACTGAAATTTGAGCTACTAAAATTTCCATTTTCTCACAGCATTTAAGTCTCAAGGTTGTTTTAATTTGCTTATTTTTTTGGAACTAGAAATGGGGAAAGAGTACGCTGAAGTCAGTGGAATTACCGCAGTGAGGGATTAGTCTCATTATTTGCCACTAACAAAACCTTTGTTAAAAGAGAGTTAACTTTGACTGTGAATATCTCTTACCTTCCAGAACATCGAGTTCAGTAAAACTCAAACTCTGGAAAAACAGGGAATACAGAGTGAGGGTACATGTCCAGATAACCTTAACTCTGCCCTCTAGAAGAGAATCCGTGATAGCATATGAGAACAAGGAAAGGTTTGGGGACAAATTACATCTACTTCCCAAGAGTTTGTTTCTTCTGTAATTAATTGAACCTGGCCCCATCCATTGATCCTGGCCTGGTGTCTGGCTGTGGAATTTACTGTTTACTATTTTTATCCTGCATATTTAAAGATGAAACTGCTTTACAAAAGCTCCTTTATTCTAGGTTATACAAACAGGTCACTTCCCCAGCTATTTCAAGGAGATGGAATTTTCCTGACCCACAGGGAACTTAAACTAACATGCTCAAGATCACACATTCCTTAGGAGAAAACGAAGGGGGAAAAAAACAAAACCCACCAAACCGTTGCTGTTTCTACCCAAATGATCAATGAGACCAGAAAGTGAGACTGTGCAATTAACTGTCTGGTGCTACACTGACTCTGCAGTTACTTGGATGCAGACACACCCAGCTCTACGGTTGGTAACGTACAGAGACTCTGCTGCTGCTCATGAACTAGCAGCACATGACCTCTGAACAGCTGCCATTTGAATGTATCTGAAAGTCACAAGGAACAACGATCTGTGTTAAAGGAAGGCTGCCATTTATTAGAGCCCCAATTGATGCCGTGTGCACAAAGAGAGGATTGAATGTGTAACAGGGAGTTTGGTAAATCTTGGTTATTTTAGTTTTGTAACAGGTTCCTGTCCACCCCCAGTAGAGTTTTCAGTCCCAATGGCAACTTACTTACCAAATGTAATACAGACTAGTCCATGCCTCTCACGTGGATGTGGTTCTTGTTCTTCTGCACATTGTAGCCCATGGAGGCCAAGGACCTGCACATGTGTCTTCATGTGTCTTTGTTTCATTGATGAAAACAAACCAAGACACTTAGAGGATTGAAAGTGATTTCTGCTGGGGGACGTTTGCTAGGTGTTTATGCATTTGCACAGGAAAACAGTAAGTGTGTCCATTCATTTCAGGAATATAGTAGAGCTCCTGAGCATACTAGAAATGGAATTATTTTTATTGAAGAAACAGGCTTGTAAGGGCACACTTGAATTTGAACCAAGGACCACTTGATTTGCAGTCAAACACTCTACCACTGAGCTATACCCCCAGGCCATTTGCATAGGCAAGTCCGTGATCTTAAGGATTTTGAAGGATGGGCTCTGCCTCAGAGAGCTCCTTTCCTGTTCCCAGACCACAGGGGTTTTAAAAATGGGGTTTGATTAAACTTTATATACACATGTAGACACCACAGCTTGCACACCCACCAGCATAGCTTCCCCCACTGACATAGCTACCACCTCTCGGGGAGATGGGTTAATTGCACGGACGGGACAGCTCTCTCCCCTCCGCTTAGTGCAGCTTCATTATTTATGAACAGGTGGGAAATAACCTCCTGACTGGACAGGCACCAATGTATCAGATATTGCAGTGTCTGCATTCAATATGGGTAACTGGTCATATTGGGCTGGATTAGTAGGAACGTTGCCAGCAGATCGAGGGAAGTGATTATTCCCCTCTAGTCAGCACTGGTGAGGCCACATCTGGAGCATTGCGTCCAGTTCCCCACATACACACACACACACTACAGAAACAAATTGGAGAGAGTCTAGGGGGCAGGGGACTTACGAGGAGAGGCTGAGGGCAGGGCCGCCCAGAGGGAGGGCAGGGGGGGCAATTTGCCCCAGGCCCTGCAGGGCCCCCAGGAGAATACAGGATTCTAGAGTATTGCAACTTTTTTTTATGGAAGGGGCCCCTGAAATTGTTTTGCCCCAGGCCCCCTGAATCCTGTGGGCGGCCCCTGCCCAGACCGTGGTGCTGTCCCCCCCTCCCCTCGTTCTCCTCCCGCCGAGGCCCCCCCTGTGCTCCACCCTCACTCCCATTTGGCCACTTCCCACCACTGCTCTTTGGCTGAGGCCTGCTGGTCGCTCGCTCCTCTCCTCCCGCAAGGCCTCCTCGCGCCTCTCCACCCCCTACCCCAAGGTCTGCCTGCTGCCCCCCCCCCTCTGCCCCCTCCCCTGTCCACCGCCCACACCTCTCTGCCCCTCCCCTGAGACCTACCCTGTCCACCTCTTTCTTTGATCATCTGTTGTTATTCCTTGAAACATCAAGGATGGAATAAAATGCGAGTTTACTCCAGGGTGAGGAAAGAAAGGAGCCATCAACCCCCTGGCAAAGCTCAGTGCCCCAGAGAAAACCTGCCCCCTGCTATCACAATCACTGATGTACTGGGGATATGACGGGAAAGGGACTGTCTGAATGATCGAGGCAGGAAATGGACAAAAATCTACACCAACATCATTAACCACAAACACACTCTCGTCGTGCTCCAGCCAGAAGGGAAAGGAGCAGGAATTCTTGCAGTTCAGCCATGGACACACTTACACAAGGGCACAGCAGTGTGTGTGTTGTGGAAGCTGGTCTGAGGAAACAACTGGAATTGATCACTCAGGGAGAACAGAACTAGAGTGCAGTGAAAGCCACCTATCAAGCAAGTAGTTGTGGCCGAGTGGTTAAGGCGATGGACTAGAAATCCATTGGAGTCTCCCTGCGTAGGTTCAAATCCTACCAACTACACAGGGAGTTGTGGTTCTTTAGTTTCAATGGAGCTGGGTCTTGTCTCACTCTTCAGTTATGTCTACATGAAAGAATAATTTGGCTTAAGTTAAAGTGTTTTAATTTAACAGTTGTTGCATGTCCACCCTATTCCCCTGTGTCACCAGAGCACTTCCATGCTAGCATCTCTTGGATTGCCACAGAGAGCAGTGCACTGTGGGTAGATATCCCACTGTGCAACTGTGCTTTGGGAAGGGTTTGCAATGCCTCATGGGCTGGTACAGCATCACATGATGCAGGTTTCTATCCCATTGTTCCATGGGCATCCTACTAGATTGCCAGCTGCTTTTCAACTGCAATGTGTGTGGTGGGGTAGAGAGCGTGTGTGTGTGTGGGGGGAGAGACAGTGTGTGTGTTGCAGAAGAGTGAGTGTGTCACACACTGTCTCTAAGTTCAGACAGCTGCTGGAAGCGACCAGTCCTGAGGCAGGGGACAGCCCCAACATCAGCCCCCTTCTCTCACTGGCTCAGCTCAGCACAGCACTCTCTGTCACACACACACACACACACTGCTGCCTGCTTAGCTCGGTGTCAGGGGTGCTGGAACAGGGGGGTTATAGGGCCATGGCCCCACCACTCTTTACTGGCTGTTAGGACAAATGATGGGGGGGGTGCAGTCTTGGGGAAGAGGCGTCTGTGGGTGTGGCCTCGGGGGGAGAGGTGGTGTGAGTGGGGGTCCTTAGGGAAGGGGTGTCATGGGGGTGCCACAGTTCGGACAATGGTGCCCCCCCCCACTGTAAGGAAGCTTCTGCCACCCTTGCTCTGTGTTGGCAGAGCAGGAGAGAGCAGCATCCACAGCAGTGATTTGCTCCCTGGGGCTCCGGCAGGGGGGCTCGGGAGGTGATTTAAAGGGCCAGGGGCTCCGGCCGCTACAGGGAGCCCTGGGCCCTTTAAATCACCAGCCTGGGGAAGCCAGGCCGGGCTGGCACAGCATATCGGCTCTTGCCGGTACCCCAGACCGGAACATACCGGCTTACTTTCACCTCCGGAAGGTCCTCACATGGATCAATAACTGGTTAAAAGACAAGAAACAAAGGGTAGGAATAAATGGTCAGTTTTCAGAATGGAAACAGGTAACTAGTGGTGTCTGTATTGGGACCAGTACTAGTCAACATATTCATAAACAACCTGCTAAACAGTGAGCTGACAAAATTTGCAGATGATCCAAAACTACCGGCTTGCTGCCTAGAACGAATGCTCTTTGAATGGGGTGATCCACAGGGAATCATAGAATCATAGAACTTAAGATCAGAAGGGACCATTATGATCATCTAGTCTGACCTCCCGCAAGATGCAGGCCACAAAAGCTGACCCACCCACTCCTGAAATAATTCTCTCCCTTGACTCAGCTGTTGAAGTCCCCAAATCCTGATTTAAAGACTTCAAGTAGCAGATAATCCTCCAGCAAGCAACCCCTGCCCCATGCTGCGGAGGAAGGCGAAAAACCTCCAGGGTCTCTGCCAATCTACTCTGGAGGAAAATTCCTTCCCGACCCCAAATATGGCGATCAGCTGAACCCCGAGCATGCGGGCAAGACTCTCCAGGCAGACACTCAGGAAAAAGACTTTCAATATCCCAACATTGACCCTCGGTACTAATTACCAGTGGTTGCACGTTATTGACCTATTGACTAAATCACGTTCTCCTATCAAACCATTCCCTCCATAAACTTATCAAGCTTAATCTTAAAGCCAGAGAGGTCCTTCGCCCCCACTGTTTCCCTCGGTAGGCTGTTCCAGAATTTCACTCCTCTGATGGTTAGAAACCTTCGTCTAATTTCAAGCCTAAACTTCCCGACTGCCAATTTATATCCATTTGTTCTTGAGGGAGTAGCTCAAACCTCCAAAGTGCCTGGCCAGGGGCAGGACATTGGCCCAGCAAGGGAGGGGTGTGGCAGTGACATCACAAAGGCCTTTGGCAGGACCTCAGACTATTGGTCAAAGGTGGTGGGGAGGTGGTGACCTCACAGAGAGATGCTGACATCAGCCAGGCAGGAGATGGGCGAGGGGCCAGGGAAACCTCAGAGACCCCTGTGGCTTTGCTTCTCGAGGTCTCTCTTTGAGGACTGAGAGAGTATTCAGGTTCACGTACATGAGCGCCAGGAGGAACCTCTTTCGAGTTTTCTCCTTCCCTTTTAGTGATTTTACAAGAAAACAGACATCCCTGTTTAGAAGGTAAGAGCCTCCTTGATGGAAGGGGTGTCATGGGGGTGTCACAGTTCGGATGCCGGTGCCCCCACCACAATGTATGGAAGTTCCCGCCACCCTGCTCTGTGTTCGCAGGGCGGGAGAGAGCAGCATCCACGGCAGTGATTTGCTCCTGGCTGCTGGAGCAGAGCAGCAGGCTCAGCTGTCAGAACTTCCCAGAGCGATGAAAGGCAAGTTGACGGCGGGCATTGTGGGATACTGGAGGAGGCCAGTTATGGTGATATAATGAACAGCAGCATCTACTCTGTCACTTTAAGTTTGCTGCAAAAAGCTCTAGACCTCTCATCGAAGTCGTTTTATTTTGTCACCAAAACAGGGCACTTTTGTTGTCAGACGTGGCATTGCACTGTGTACACCAGCCACAAGCTGCCAACCGAGGGAGTGTTGTGTGTTTTTCACACACCTGAGCAATATAATTCTGCTGAAACAACTTTGTAGTGCAGACCTGGCCAAAAATTGACTCACACAAGGAGGAAGGGGAGGGAGCGGAGGGAGAGAGAAGGGGGGCGGCCAGCGCGTCAGCAGGAAACTCACCACGCGGCCCCGACCGCCGCGCCGTCTGGCACCCTCACTCCTTCTCTAGACTAACCAGTCCTAATATACTGTAACATGGTTATACCCCACCACCTTCACTGGTTACACCCAACAAAATGAATTATACAGCAGACAGAAACAATCACAGACCCAGACAGAGACCATGCAAATAAACATACAAAACAATACAGAAGGGAGGATTTCACAACTACATCTATACAGACATAAGGGTTTTCCAGCTATGTCTATTGAAAAGTGAGTTCTTGCCAGACAGGATGCTACCAAACTAAGTTTCCCTTTCTCTGGAGGTGATGGAATATCAGGACAGGACTGTATTCCTCACAGCCCAATAGCACCTTATTTCAATGTGACTAGTTGGGAATGTGAGGATGTGACCATACACCTCCCAGCTTATGGCTGCCTTTGCTGCTTAGCCGAAGAACCAGGCCTCAGACTGTCACAGTAAGAGAAGGCCATTACACAGACAGACAGTGATTTTTATTCTTTCTTTTATATCTTTATAACTAGCTAAGTGATAAAAATACACCTAAATTCTTAAAGTACAGGCCTTTGCAGACTGGCCTGAATCTCTGTATCCTAACAGTCCTCGAGGTCAGGCAGCCTCTGGGTAAGGGGGTGGGGACTCAGATCCTTCCGCTGGCCAATTCCACCAGGGTCGTGTATAAACCAGGCAAGTTCCCCACAATTGCCAGACCAGATGCCCCTGTACACTTGTGCTCTGTCCTCATTGCTTCTCTGTCTCTCTTCCCCTCATCTCTGTTGCTCCCCCTCTGGGCTTTCTCAGCACCTGGCCCCACAGCACTTCCTGGCAGCCAGAGACTGCGCTATCTGCACCTGCAGATGTGGCCTCTCTCCTGATTGCTAAGGAAAGGAACCTTTCCAGGAAATGGCCACAGCTTCTGGGAATCTGCACATGGCTGTGAACAGAGTTTGGCTCCTGGCACACAAGGCAACTTAAAAGCTGAGCACCCAGACAGGGGCTTGAACCCTGGACACTCAGATTAAGAGCCTGATGCTCTACCAACTGAGCTACCTGGGCTTGTTAGGAAACACCTTCACCATTCACCACAAGAGTGATTATCCCAGTGTGCAGGCACGAGTGAGCAGGCAGGGAAAAGAGAGGCAAAAAAAGTCCCAGGAACCCCTCCTCTTTTTCTGCACAGCCACTGCCTGTCAGCAGGATTCCTCCTCCTCCTCCTCAGGGAGACTAAATCTCTGTGCCTAGACAGCTGGTCTGTCCGCTGCACCTCAATCCCCGATGCCCGAGCCTCCCTGCCAAAGCCCTGCACCTGGCCCCATACAATTAAGTCTCATGTGTTGCTGGGAACTTAACTTCTTGTGCCCAGAGCGTCTCAGCCCCCTCAGCAGATGACCTGAGAAACACAGTGTCCGGCTTTCCCTCATCATATGGCCTAAAGGATAAGGCATCTCCCTGTGGATCGGATGATTCAGGATTTGAGTCCCCTCGTGGTTGTGCTCACTTTGTGCTGCAAGTCCTGTTTTCTTCACAGCTGGAAGCTCTTCTTGGCCGCTCAGGCCAATGTTCTGGCTTCAGCTAGAGCCCTGGGAAGGAGTTGGGGGTTGGGCGTCACAGAGGCTGGGGCATGAGCCCCAGGTGCTTCCAGTCTCGCCTTTGCCCTTCCTGACTTGCCAAAGAAAATGGGCGGCTCCACTGCCAAAGTGAGCACCTGGAGAGGGAACAATAAGAGGTCCCACCTGGGGGCTAGTCCTGCTTTCCTACCCTCTTCTGATGTTGGCCTCAGAGCATCAGCAGCCGCCCTGCATGCTGGTCTGTGGGTGGCCTTCAGTGGGGTTCAGCAAGCAGGGAGCAGGCTGGCCCTGTGGCTCTCTGCTGGCCACACATAGGCATGGTCCTCTCCTCCTCTTGCCCTGGCCTCTGTGGCTTTTAAGCCTTCCCTTGGAGCTGTCAGCACCAGCCGCCTCTGCTCTAGGTGCCCAGAGGAGGAGAGGTGTGCTGGGCTCCAGCCTGCCCAGCCCTGACTATGAAGCCTGGCCCTGGCCCTGCTTCTTTCAAGCGCCAGGTGGGCAAGAGGAAAAGCACAGAGGCAAGTGCCAGACTTGTGGGCACCAGGTGAAGCCATGAGAATCCCAACCCTCAGGTGTCAGTACTAGAGCCCTGACCCATCCAGCAGGAGGGGAAAAAATGGCTCTTGCAGAGCTGGAGACAGGGAAGTGGAGCACTGTGAGCTCCAGGGCTTTACCACAAGGTCCCACTGAGATTTGAATTCAGGTTGCAGAGTCCTGAGT